>NC_022010.1:13112341-13116000 GCF_000317375.1 Microtus ochrogaster
ATAAACCTTTAAAATAAAATAAAAAGCAATGAAATAAAAAAAAGAGTACTACACACTCTTATTTAAAAAAAAAAAAAAGAATACAATGTCCACATTTCCAAGAGGTGGGGTAGGTGGGTTTGGGTCATCCAATGGGTTATGGATATTTGTCATTGTTTAGGGGTTTTAGTTACAAGTTGTTATTGATAATGGTCAGGAAAAAAGCTAAACAAAGGACATTAGATTCAAGGTTCTTGTTTTGAAAAGAGAAAAGGGGGATGTAGATATAATAAGATAGAAAAGTAGATAATTTAATCTATTTTCAAAAAAGCAACTACTAGTTTTAAATGTTTTACATTGAATTGCACTTAGTAGTTAATCACTTAGTATAATCAAACTTGTAGTCACATTATGTTTGTTTTCAAGGTCAAACAAAGATATATTACAAATAGGCCATCTTCAAACATTTCAGAGACCTATAGAATATGGTATTTAATGATTTAATAACATAGACTCTTTTTTTTAAATGATTATTAGACATGTCTGCTCCTGGCAGCACCAGTCTACTTCAGAGAAGATGATGGGCATAAAAGAAGCTCCACATGAGCTGTGGCAAAAGTAAGCCACTGGGCAAGAAAGTGTCCTTGCCTTGCCTGCTGACAGTATGCTGTCCTAATGGACAAGCAGGCACAAAAGAGTGACTGCCAAACCTTGCTCAGACAAGGTAGGACAGTTCTTCAAAACCCTTGCTTCGCCGGGTGATGGTGGTGCATGCCTTTAATCGCAGCACTCGGGAGGCAGAGGTAGGCAGATCTCTGTGAGTTCAAGACCAGCCTGGTCTACAGAGCTAGTTCCAGGACAGGCTCCAAAGCCACAGAGAAACCCTGTCTCGAAAAAACAAAAAAACAAAACAAAACAAAAAAAAAACAAAAAAAAACCTTGCTTCATAGAAAAGTCTGCCAGATATTCTAGGTATTGTAAACTGAAGATGGATGGCTCAACATTGCAGAGGATATTTGGGTGACTGTCCAGGCGGTCAGCTGTTGTTTTCACCATTTTTATAAGTCACTTGCTCACACTTCCTGCTTACTCGGCTAATTTTATTTCCTTCGTGGGTCTCTGAGGGAGTTCAAGACTAGAGAGTTACAGTTTTCCTTGTTTACCAGACACAGAAAGTAAGTTATGATAGAAAGTAAATTAGGTACAAGACTTTGGACTCACAAGATAGGATAGATATGGAGAATTTTCTCTGAATTTGTCAAATGCAAATAAACTAGATATTGTTGATATATTTATTGCCTGCACATATTGTTTAGTTATTTTACTTATTATATATAGTTTTTATATTAGTTATGCCTTTTTTCTATTTTAGATAAAAAGTGGAAATATGATGATATTTTATTTATGTTTTATAAATAAAGCTTGCCTGAAGACCAGAAGGTAAAACTAAGCCACTAGAGGCCAGGCAGTGGTGTCACACACCTTTAGTCCCAGGATTTGGGAGACAGAGGCAGATGGATCTCTGTGAATTCAGGGCCAGCCTGGGCTACACAAGATCAATACAGAAACAGAACCAGGTGGTGGTGGCTCATACCTTTAATCCCAATCACATGCCTTTAATCCTAGCACTAGAGGGGAATATAAAACAGGAGACAAAGGCTCAGAGCTCAGTCTGCAGTAGCCCAGCCCTGGTAGGGGTAAGACTTCCCTAGTCGCTTGACTGTTTGGTTTTTATGATCTTCAGCATTAACCCCAATATCTGTATCTGAGTTTTTATTATTCATGTGGCTCTCTTGTCTAAGATATCTTCAGCTTGTGTAAAGTTGATATCAAACTAGCCAGGAAAGATGGAAAGATGCCTCAGTGGTTAAAAGCACTGGCTGCTTTTCCAGATGATCCTAGTTCAATTCCCAGGACCCACATTGCAGCTAATAACTAACTGTCCTAACTCCAAAGTCTGACACCCTCACAGACTACCTGCAGATAAAACACCAATGCATAGAAAACACAAATAAACAAATTAGTGAAAATAAAAATAATCAATTAAAAGGACGACAGAAGAGAAGAAATTGGCTTCTTTTCTAGAGGACCCAGGTTCAGTTCCCAGCACCCACTTGGAAACTCACAACTATCTGTAACTCCAGTTCCAGGGGAATCTGACACTCTTCTGGCCTCTGTGAATACTAAGCATGTAAGTCGTGTACAGACAGGCAAGTAGAAACAAAACCCACACCCAGTAGGACTGGGGATGTAGCTCAGTTGGAACGCATGTCTAGTGTATATAAAGCCTTGGGTTTGATCCAAAGCACAGCATACACCCAATGCAGTGACCAGATAACAGGGTGCTTGACTAAGGGCGTCCATGGTTACTAGATGTTTTGAGCATTAAGAGGTAATTACACTTGTTTGCTCCCTGTATCATTGGTAAGGAAGCCCCCCCCCCCTTTTGCCTTGGGTATAAAAACATGAGGAGAAATCAATTCAAGGCTGCTGTAGTATTCACAGATCCCTCCCAACTCTTATCTTCTGTTTCTTGTTTCTCTTTTCTAAATCCTTACTCCCCTTTTCAGGCACGTTTGACAGGTTGGCTGGTCCCGACACATGGGAGTGCGACCCCAAAACGGGACTATGTGTGGAAGCACGGGAAGTACTCGGGAAGAAAACTGTAAATATGGGGCCGGGTAATAGTAGTCAGATTTTTGTACATTTGCTTAAAGATATTTACAAGTCAGAGGAGCTGAAGTAGAGCAGCAGCAAGTACAGAAACTTTTAGAGTTTGTAGAGCAGGTGTCCCCGTGGTGAGCACAGTGCCTTGGATGCGAACACATGGCAGAGAATTGGAGTGAAAATCCAACTGCATTATGAAAGTGTGGGCCTGGAGGAATCCCAGTGGGTGCTCTTAGTCTGTAGATCCCGGACAGTTTGAATTTTCATCCTGAATGGCAGAAGGTAATTCCCCCTAAAATGATTAAAAGTGAAACTCACCCTCCACATCCCCAGAGGAGCCTTTAGATGCAGACACTTTTACAAAATTGTTTGGTGATGATCAGTTCAATCCTGGTAAGCTTGAGGAAGAAGCCGCTGAGTACCATAATAAGGAACCTTCACCTCCCTTGCTGCTGACCATGAATGCCTAGAGACATAAACCTGCTGGTGAGATAGATAGAGCAGGAGCTAAAGGGCTTGAGAGATTTAGTACTATCCCTTTCAAAAAAAAAACCTGGAGACTCTGCAAGTGTCATTTCAGAAGGCCACTCCTCTTTCTACTGTAGTGGCTGGTTTAGATCTGCCTAGGGAGCTGTCTCTGGTATGGAGACCTGCCAGAGCGTGGCAACACTCCCCTTTAGTCATGGGTCCCTTGCAGGCTAGTCTTAGGCAGCTAACAGACGGGAGGATGTGCAAGTGTGTCCGATGAGTCATTGATGGAGCAAAGGGATGCTCAGGGAAGTGTAGTCAGGCTATGTCCTCCAATTCCATTTAAACAACTTGAGGAATTAAAAATGGTAGGTTCTCAATATGAGCCCACGCTCCTTTTACACAAACTCTGTTAGAAAACATGGCTGAGCCAGGCGGTGGTGGCGCACACCTTTAATCCCAGAACTCGGGAGGCAGAGGCAGGCGGATCTCTGTGAGTTCGAGGCCAGCCTGGTCTACAAGAGCTAGTTCCAGGACAGGAACCA
>NC_022010.1:13116645-13117530 GCF_000317375.1 Microtus ochrogaster
GCCTCTGCCTCCCGAGTGCTGCGATTAAAGGCGTGAGCCACCATCGCCCGGCTCCAGCCTCTGTTTATAAAGGGTTAATGTATGTAAAGGGTTAAGGGAGAGTGCATAGCTTGATGCCATGTACCTCTGAGCCAACTTTAAACTGAGAGTTCACAAGTAACTTGATAATCACAGGCAAGCAAACAATGCCTAGCAATACACATGCTAGTGGGGTAGGGGTGATGCACACCTTTAATCCCAGCACTCAGGAAGCAAAGGCTGATGGATGTTTGTGAGTTCGAGGCCAGTCTGGTCTACAAGAGCTAATTCCAGGGCAGATAGGGCTATTACACAGAGAAACCCTATCTCAAAAACAAAAACAAAGAATAAGACCAAGCAACACAATGCTCCTATGGCTGCAATGCCTTCTAATAAGGGAGTAAAGGATGACCAACATGGAATGGACTTTTTTTTTTTTGAGACAGGGTTTCTCTGTGGAACAGTCCTGACTGTCCAAGAATTCACTCTGTAGACCAGGCTGGCCTCAAACTCACAGAGATCTACCTGCATCTGCCTCTCAAGAGCTGGGATTAAAAGACATGTGCCACCACTGCCTGGCCAAAATGGCCTTTTAAAATTGATTCAGGATGTCTTCAACAGTTTTAGCTGCATCAAAATTCAAATTTGCCTTTTTTAATTGCATTGAATCTAAGAACTCATTAGCATCATGCTAAAATCCTCTCAGATGTGCTCTAACACTTTCCTAACCAGGAACACTTTCACTGAACAGAAGAGGTTACAAACATTAACAGGAGCCAGGTGGTGGTGGCGCACGCCTTTAATCCCAGCACTTGGGAGGCAGAGGCAGGCGGATCTCTGTGAGTTCGAGACCTGCCTGGTCTACAA
>NC_022010.1:13118745-13120551 GCF_000317375.1 Microtus ochrogaster
TAGACCAGGGTGGTCTTGAACTCACAGAGATCCGCCTGCCTCTGCCTCCCGAGTGCTGGGATTAAAGGCGTGCGCCACCATCGCCCGGCCTCTTTTTTTTAAAAAAATATTTATTTATTATGTATACAATATTCTGTCTGTGTGTATGACCGCAGGCCAGAAGAGGGCACCAGACCTCATTCCAGATGGTTGTGAGCCACCCTGTGGTTGCCGGGAACTGAATTCAGGACCTTTGGAAGAGCAGGCAATGCTCTTAACCTCTGAGGCATCTCTCCAGCCCCCCACAAAATTATTTCTGTTGCTACTTCATAACCTTAATTTTGCTACTCTTATGAATCGTAATGTAGATATCTGATATGCAGGATATCTAATATGCGACCCCACAGGGGTCTCGACCTACAGAAAAGCTGCCTTAGGTGGTCAGGTGGCAGCCACTCCTGGGACTCCTCCCTCCTGCAGGGCTGCTCTTAGCACCTGCATACTCTCCTCTAGCCTGCAAGGCAGAGCCTGCTTTCCACGTGTGTCACTCTGGTGTCCTCCATGCTCCTTTTTCACTTCCCACGTCCTGCAGCACCTGCTGAAACAATTTCCCATCTTAAGCTGGTTGAGTTGGGTGTGGAGGCTCACACCTCTCCACACCCTGCACTCGGGAGACTCAAGCAGGACTGTCTAGAGATCCACCGGGCAGCTCACAACCACCAGTTCAAGGAGATCTCACGCCCTCTTCTGGCCTCTGAGGGCATCGGGCATACAATTCACAGAGAAGTAGGCAAAACACCCATACACATACAATAATTGTTTAATTAAAGAGAGAGAATTGCAATTTGTGGTGCACACCTTTAATCCCAGCACTGAGGAGGCAGAGGCAGGTGGATCTTCATGAGTTCCATGCCAGCCTTGTCTTCAGAGCGAGTTCTAGGACAGCTGAGGTTATACAGAGAAACTGTGTCTGGAAAAACCAAATAAACAAGAGAATTTGAGGCCATTTTACACACACACACACACACACACACACACACACAGAATAATAATTAAAATTCCTTTGCAAGACAGAGTTTCTCTGCATGTTCCTGGCTGTCTTGGAATTAGATCTATAGACCAGGATGGCTTAGAACTCAGAGATTTACTTGTCTCTGCCTCCCAAGTTCTGGGAATAAAGGCATGTACCACCACTCTGCTTTGTTTTGTTTTTTTTTTTTGGGACAGTGTCTCACAGTATAGTCCTGGTTGGTTGGCCTGGACCTTGCTTTGTAGATCGGGCTGGTCCTGAACTCACAGAAATCTGCCTGCCTCTGCTTGTCAAATACTGGGGTTAATACCCAGCTTAATTTAAAGCCCTTTAGAGGGCTTGAAAGATGGTTCAACCAGCAGCGATGAGCATTTGTCGCCTTCTAGAGGACTGACTAGAGTTAAATTCCTAGCACCCACATGATAGCTCACAATGGTGTGTAACTCCAGTTCCAGAGGACCTAATACCCCCTTTGGACTTCCATGGGTACTTCATGTATGTGGTACACAGATATAAGCAGGCAAAAATAACCATACACTTTTAAAAAAATCTAAAAATATTTGTTAATATTAAAAAATATTAATGTGGGCATAGTGGCAAATTTCTATAATTTTGATAAATGGGAAACTGAGGTGAGATTGAGAGTTCAGTGCCAGCCTGGCATACCTGGAACTGGACCTTTCCTCAAACTAATAAAAAACTATATAAGCCGGGCGATGGTGGCGCACGCCTTTAATCCCAGCACTCGGGAGGCAGAGGCAGGCGGATCTCTGTGAGTTCGAGACCAGCCTGGTCTA
>NC_022010.1:13120936-13121554 GCF_000317375.1 Microtus ochrogaster
TGGCTCTCGTGTCTTTTCATATGTGCACAGATGCACATGTGTTTGCAGGTGCAGGTAAAAGTCAGGTACCATTGCCAGGGTCTCCCACTGGAATGGAGTTGGTCACTGGCTAGTGAGCCCGAGGGACCTGCTCGTTTCCATCTCCCCCGTTTTGGGATCATAAGCTTGCACCATAATGCCTAGCTCCAAAAGGAGAGGGGTGGCCTAGGAATGAAAGGCAAGTCCTCATTTGCAAGTACTTTCCCTCTACACAGCTCTTTCCAGCCCACCCTCTCCTGTTTCAGACAGGGTGTCATCCTGTAGTCCTGCATGGCTTGCACCTCACTGTACAGCCCAGGCTGGCATCAGATTCCCAGAGACTGTTCTGCTTTCTTGAGTTCTGGGATGCCACACCCAGGAATCTTTTGTTCTTTTATTTTGTTCTTACCCTTATGATCATGTTAAGTTGCTATCACTTAAAAATCAACATGGGGGTTTAATATCCTCAAATGTTGGTATCCTGGAGCCAGCCTGTGATTATAGAGGGACCACCTTACACACGTCTCATTTGTCAAAGCTTTAAAAGAACTGGAGGAATGACTCAGTGGTTAAGATTCTGTATGAGCCGGGCGGTGGTGG
>NC_022010.1:13121654-13124699 GCF_000317375.1 Microtus ochrogaster
CTGGTCTACAGAGCTAGTTCCAGGACAGGCTCCAAAGCCACAGAGAAACCCTGTCTCGAAAAACCAAAAAAAAAAAAAAAAAAAAAAAAAGATTCTGTATGACTCTTGCAGAGGAGTACAGTCTGACGGCTTACAACTACCTCTAGGATATCTGATATCTGTGGCTTCTCCTGATACCCACACACGTGGCATACACTCATACAAACACAATTAATAAACCAAAATATATCACTGATGCTAGCATTATATTTGCCATAACAAATGCGTAGAGTGAATACGAACACAAAGGTCACCTGAAGGTAGGAAAAGTCCCCATCACAGTGCAGCTACCCTAAGGAATGGGACCTAGTGGATAGACAGGTGGTTTGGTGGTTAAGAGTGCTCGCTGCTCGCTCAGAGGACCAGGGTTTGGTTCCCAGCACCCTCAGTGGGCAGTTTATAACTGCCTGTCAATCCACCTCCAGGGGATTTGATACCCGTTTCTGTTCTCTGTGGGCATCAGGCATACAAGTGGTATACATCCATAGATGCGGGCAAAACACACATAAAACAACAATAAATACATCTTAAAAATAAAAAGAGGAGGCCAGGTGTGGTAATGAATACCTTTAATCTCAGTACTCGGGAGGTAGGTAGGCAGATTTCTGAGTTTGAAACTAGCCTGGTCTACAAAGCGAGTTCCAGGAAAACAAGGGTGGTTACATAGGGAAACACTGTTTTGAAATAAATAAATAAATAAATAAATAAATAAATAAATAAATAAGTAAATGGATGGATGGATGGATGGATGGATGGATGGATGGATGGATGGAGGAGGAGGGAGAGGAAAGCTCTGCATGGTGACACAGATATCTGTAATCTCAGTGCAGAGAGGCTAAATCAGGAATACGTGGAAGTCAAGGCTGAGTTGAGTTACACAGTGAAACATTGTATCAAGGAAAACTCATAGCCACTGAGAGACTCCAAACAGTTGTGCCAACTGTTTGCTGCCCTATTATAACTATGTTTTTCCTTTTTCTGCTGGATGGATGCTCATTAGACTGTAGAGGCATTGATCTCAACAACAGAGGAATCCCTTGGTTTTTAGCCCTTGAATGCCTCCCTACTAACATGTCAGCATGCTTGCAGACAGAATGGAGTGAGAAGGGCTTGGTAAACAGTCAGCACTATGCCCAGATAGGATTCTCAATCATCTGCTTTCAGAGGCATCTCTGTACTGGGGTGTGCCCTAAAGAAGTATTCCCCCTGCAAAGAATCTCCCAGTATCTTAGTTGCTATGCCTTAATATTAATTATTACAGTCTTTCCATGTACATGCAAAGAAATCACACACATACAAACACATCCACATAAATGCATGAACACAAATGCAGAGGCATCATTCTTTGTATAATTGTGACCACAGTTGAGAAAAACAGACAATTTTCAATAACCTTTAGGTTTCCACTCTTTCCTTCTACCAATCTTGCTGCAGTGGGTAACTTTGTCCTTAAAGCTTGTGTGCACACGCACAGTTATAAGCAGCTCCTGAGATGTCGTCTTTCAGATGAATTCAAGGGAAAGATTATGAGAGAAAGCAGCAGGCACCCGGGCTGATGCTTAGAAAGTATGGGAAGAGTGAGGACACCCAGGTCAGATCTCACTGTCGAAACTAATATTCATCTGGTCCCAGAGTGCAACAAGAGAGAAATCCACCTGCAAAGTGAATGCTACCTAATTCTGAAGACCCTTGTGCGAACTTTATCGTGGACATATTTGAATAAATGTCCTCCTCAGAGTACACCAATAACAGACCAATGTATGGTGACATCCATGTCCAGCTCAGGGAACCAGTGAGTTTATTGGGCTTATCTACAGGCATGGGTGACAGGGAAGTAGCTGTCCCACTGCAAAGTCTCTCCCCAGCACCAGCTTCCCCTTAGCTGCAGAGTGCCCCCTTCATTCAGTCTTCCATCTTCGCTGCATGCCACCAGGCCACATACAATTAGGATAGAACTGCACACAGCTGGCTGGGAGGCACAATAGGGAACAAGTGGAATTTCAGGCCAGGGCCAGTGACCCTCCCCATATCCTTCTCCTTTTTAAAAAAAATATATTGCTGGGCGGTGGTGGCGCACGCCTTTAATCCCAGCACTCGGGAGGCAGAGGCAGGCGGATCTCTGTGAGTTCGAGACCAGCCTGGTCTACAGAGCTAGTTCCAGGACGGGCTCCAAAGCCACAGAGAAACCCTGACTCGAAAAACCAAAAAAAAAATAAATAAATAAATAAATAAAATAAATATTTAGTTATTTATTATGTATACAATATTCTGTCTGTGTGTATGTCTGCAGGCAAGAACAGGGCACCAGACCTTATTACAGGTGGTTGTGAGCCACCATGTGGTTGCTGGGAATTGAACTCAGAACCTTTGGAAGAGGAGGCAATGCTCTTAACCACTGAGCCATCTCTCCAGCCCATACCCTCCTCCCTTGAGAGAATGTTGGGAACCAACAGGTTGGATCCTGTCTGCTGCGAGTAGCCAGAACTGCCCTGATGCAGGTGATGGCTGTTACCTTGGAGGATAGCACTCCAACAGCACCAAGGGATTAGCCAGAGTCCTTTAGATGTCTGCCCTGCAGGTCTGCATCCATGTTTCTTTTCTTCTTTTTCCTCTCTGTTTTTTGACACAGGCTCTCACTCCGTAATGCAGGCTGACCTTAAATTCTGGATCCTTAGTGCTGGAGTGACAGGCATGCACCACTGCATACTGCTCCATTCAGAGAGCTATCTGCTAGCAAAGCATGACAGATTTCCATCTCCCCGCTTGCTGTGCTGTGCACTACAGTTTAAGCCACCTAGTGAATATCGATGGAAAAACTGTAGTATTTTGTTCTTTTACAAATTTCTATTTTTATTAAAAGAAAAAATTGTTGGGTTGTGGCACACACCTTTAATCCCATCACTCAGGAGGCAGAGAGTTCAAGACCAGCCTGGTCTACAGATTAAGTTCAAAGACAGCCAAGGGTTGTCTCAAAAAACAAAAATAAAAAAATAATACTAAAAAATA
>NC_022010.1:13125120-13125827 GCF_000317375.1 Microtus ochrogaster
TGAATATCAACATGTAGAAAAATGAAAATAGACCCATATCTATCACCATGCACAAAACTCAAGTCCAAATGGATCAAAGACCTCAACTTAAAGCCAGCCACACTGAACCTTACAGAAGAGAAAGTGGGAAGTACACTTGAATGCATTGGCACAGGGAACCACTTCCTAAATAGAACCCCAGCAGCACAGACACTGAGAGAAGCAATAAATGGGACCTCCTGAAACTGAGAAGCTTCTGTAAAGCAAAGGACACAATCAACAAGACAAAACAACAGCCTACAGTATGGGAAAAGAACTTTACTAACCCCACATCAGACAGAGGTCGGATCTCCAAAATATATAAAGAACTTAAGAAATTGGTCACCAAAAGAACACATAATCTAATAAAAAAAAACTGAGTACAGACCTAAACAGAGAACTCTCAACAGAGGAATCTAAAATGGCTGAAAAACACTTAAGGAAATGTTCAACATCCTTAGTCACCAGAGAAATGCAAATCAAAACAACTCTGAGAGTCCATCTTACACCTGTAAAAATGGCCAAGATCAAAAACACTGATGACAACTTATGCTGGAGAGGTTTTGGGGAAAAGGGAACACTTCTGCATTGCTAGTGGGAATGCAAGCTGGTACAACCCCTTTGGATGTCAGTGTGGCGATTTCTCAGAAAATTAGAAAACAACCTTCCTCAATACCCAGTAATACCAT
>NC_022010.1:13127237-13129959 GCF_000317375.1 Microtus ochrogaster
GTGAGCCACCATGTGGTTGCTGGGAATTGAACTCAGGACCTTTGGAAGAGCAGGCAATGCTCTTAACCTCTGAGCCATCTCTCCAGCCCCCAAAATAATCTTTTTTTTTTTTTTTCGAGACAGGGTTTCTCTGTGGTTTTGGAGCCTGTCCTGGAACCAGCTCTTGTAGACAAGGCTGGTCTTGAACTCACAGAAATTCGCCTGCCTTTGCCTCCCAAGTGCTGGGATTAAAGGCGTGCACCACCACGACCCAGCTTGCACACACCTTTAATCCCAGTACTCAGAGAGGCAGAGGTAGAAGGATCTCTGTGAGTCCCAGGCCAGCCTGGTCTACATAGAGAGTTCTGGGAAAGCTAGGGCTTTATATAGGGGGAAAAACTATTTCCCTCCAAAAACCTCATTTTTTCAAACCTTTATTTTGTGTATTAATGTAGGTCTCTATTTGCCATGGCATGTGTATGTGTGGGGTCAAAGAACGACTTGTGGAAGTTGGTTACCACATAGGTTTTATGGATGGAACTCAGGTCTTCAGGTTGGTTATGTCACTGGCTTCTGTCTTATTAAGACAAACAACATCAGTACAGCTTTGAAAGGCGGTCTCATGTGACTTGCCCAGAGTGGTCTTGAACTCACTGCAGAGTAGATGACCTTGGTCTATTGATCTGCGTGCCTCCACCTTCCCAGAGCTTGGACTACAGTTATATATACCAGGCCCAGTTTTTTTTTTATGGTGCTATGGATTGAACCCAGGGCTTTTCAAATACTAGGTAAACACTGAGAATTTAGTTCCATTTCCTCCCTGTCTCTCTCAGAGGATAATCTGCAGGAGATAGTTCTCTTTCTTTGTAGCTTCTGAGGATCAAACCCAGGTCTGTCAGGCTTGGTGGCAAATATCATTACCAGCTTGAACCATCTCATTTGGCTTTGTCTTTTATGTTCCTAGGGCTTATTCTAAATATGTCTAAGGAACCCTCTTGCTTGTCTCAGTGGGCACAACACTCTATCTCTTACTATAGGTAAAAATTCCCATAAAGTATCAAAGACCTAAATGTAAGACTACAAACTATGAAACTGTTAGAAGAAAATGAATATTCAGGACACTCATTTAGATAATTTTTTGTTCTTTGTTTTTCTGAGACAGGGTTTCTCTGTGGTTTTGGAGCCTGTTCTGGAACTAGCTCTTGTAGACCATGCTGGTCTCGAACTCACAAAGATCTGCCTGCCTCTGCCTCCCAAGTGCTGGGATTAAAGGCGTGCGCCACCATAGACAATTATTTTTTTTAAGATTTATTTATTTATTATGTATACAAAATTCTACCTCCATGTATGTCCACACGCCAGAGGGTGCCAGATCTCATTACAGATGGTTGTGAGCCACCATGTGGTTGCTGGGAATTGAATTCAGAACCTCTGGAAGAGCAGCCGGTGCTCCTAACCACTGAGCCATCTCTCCAGCCCGACAATTATTTTTTAAGTGTTCAAACATGTTCACAAAAGAAATGGGTAAATGGGATTATTTTAAATATATGTATTTAAAGAAATGGGTAAATGGAATCATTTAAATATATATATTTAAAGTTTCCATGTAGCCCCAGGCAGTGGTGGCACACGACTTTAATCCTAGCAGAGGCAGGCGAATCTCTGTGAGTTCAAGTCTAGCCTGGTACATAGAGTGAGTTCCAGGACAGGCTCCAAAGATACAGAGAAAATCCCTGTATTCGAAAAAAAAAAGAGACTGGGGCTGGAGAGATGGTTCAGAGGTTTAGAGTACTGGCTGTTTTTCCAGAGGTCCTGAGTTCAACTCCCAGCAACCACATGGTGCCTCACAACCATCTATAATGTGAGCTGGTGCCTTATTCTGTCATGCAGGCAGAACACTGTATACCTAATAAAATAAATAAATTTAAAAAACAAAACAATACAAAAACCAAACAACCAAAACAAAAATCACATTTATAATCCAAATGTATGCATACAAAGTCAGAATACTTATTATTACTATATGTGCTTTCTGCACTGTCATAGTTTGTTCTAACTTGACCTAAACCTAGACCTACTTGGCAAAAAGATAATCTCAACAGAGGAACTGCCTCCAATAGAGTAGTGGATAAGGAACTCTGTGGGAACATTTTCTTTTTCTTTTGAAATTACAGGCCCATTTTTATTAGTTTCTTTAAAAATGATCCAATACAAATCTTATGGAGTTAAATATGCATTCCATAATATGGGAAGAAGGAAGGGTACTTACTGAGAAAGAAACAAATGTCCATCTTTGTAAAGAGTTTTTAATTTAGAGGGATACCTATTTCAACCAATTACAATTTTGGTACAACCATTTCCTAATTGTAAACATTCACCTGATACAGACCTTAATATTAATGCTAAGTAGCATTTGTACCCAGTTCTGCATGAAGAGTCCTGGGCACCCACTTGCTCTCTGTTTCTTCTCTTAAATCAAGTGACATAATATTTTTTGCTTTATTCATTCATTCATTCATTCATTCATTCATTCATTCATTCATTCATTCATTTATTTCTAGAGACGGGGTCTCGCTATGTTGCCCAGGCAGGTGCGATCCCACTACTGATCAGCACGGGCGTTTTGACCTGCTCCGTTTCCGACCTGGGCCGGTTCACCCCTCCTTAGGCAACCTGGTGGTCTCCCGCTCCTGGGAGGTCACCATATTGATGCCGAACTTAGTGCGGACACCCGATCGGCATA
>NC_022010.1:13130573-13137010 GCF_000317375.1 Microtus ochrogaster
AAAAACCAAAAAAAAAAAAAAAAAACCACTCACCATCTGATTCTCCTCCAGACCCTAGCTCCCACATGCTTAGCGAGTATCTATTGGTTACTGACGTTGAAAAAATTCAACAAGATTCAATGCATATCTCCTCATAGCAGGGATGAGTGCATGCGGGGGCATCTTCTCAGTTGGTGTAGGAGAGCCCCGTTTTATAAAAAGCAAGCCAGTAAGAAGCTGAACTCCTCTATAATCTGTGCTTCAGCTTCTGCTTCCATACCCAGCCTTGGCTTGCCTGGATGATGGACTATAAAATGTAAAACGAAAGAAGCCCTTCCTTTCCCTAGTTGGTTTTGGTGATTGTTCTATCGTAGCAACAGAAAAAACAAAACAAACAAACTAACAAAAACCTAGAACACATGCCCATAATTTTCTGGAAGAACTCACACATTTTTCTCTGCGTAACCTGTCTTGGAACTTCTTTTTAGACCAGGCTGGCCTAGAACTCAGGGATCAGCCTACCTCTGTTTCCCAAGTGCTGGGATTAAAGGTGTGTATCACCACTGCCTGGCTGAGTTCACACACTCAACGGTCAAAACAAGAGTGCAGTTTGTTTTCAGCACAGGGCGAAAAAGATGCTCAGCCATAAGAGGGTAAGAAACGCCCAGGCATGCCTATCACCTAAGTAACGGCGTCAAGCTGCATTCTCTTGTCAAAGGGTGACCAAGAAGTTAATGTGTTAGTCTGAATAATGAAAATACGAAAACGAACAAGCAAAGAGCTACAGGGGAAGCCCTGGTATGCAGCAAAGGTGGATGCAGAAGAGTCTAGAATGGGACAGTCCAGCTCTTTTCTACGTGAGATAATGACCATGGACGAGCCCAGAGGCTCACTGCGGTTTTCGAGTCAATCAAGTTCAATAAAGCTCAAGCGAGCTTCAGAACAATGAGTATGTTTTTTTTCTAGCATGCTCACTGAAGAGCTCGTCAAGTGTCAGAAACTGCACAAGGACTGCTACCTAATGCCAAGGTTCTGAAAATAGCCCTGGGGCCTTACTAGTCGGACTACGACGGCGGCGGCAGGGGTAGGGCGCATGTGCACAGACGCACAGGCTGACCTGCCGGTGGCACCCAGGAGAAGACGACCTTCTTCCCGACAACCCACGGAACAGAACGGGTGTGGAAACGGTATTCTCGCGAGGTATCAGCTAGCGGCGGCGGAAGCAGTGGACACGTGACTGTCCTAGGCCGCCTTTGCCTCGCCCCCTCCCCCTTCTCGGAAACCCGGCCCCCTCTCCCTTCGCCCACCCCGGAGCCGCGGTAATGGACCGTTTGGGTTCCGGAATTCTCTTGGATCCCATCACTGGTACCAGGGTAGCGGGACCTGGCGGAGTCCGATTTTGGTGGCGAAGGCAGAGGGGGCGGCCAAGATGGGGGGGGGGGGCGAATCAGCTTCCTTCACTTAGGAAGGAGGCGGGGCGGAAAAAAGGATGGGGGAGGGAGTCACGTGGGGCGTGGCGCGCGCTGCGTGCTCGCGGCACCTGACCCGTCGCCCCGCCCCCTCTTCCTGCGGGGCGGGGGGTCGGGAGGAGGGGCGTCAAGATGGCGGCGGGGAGGTAGGCAGAGCCGGACGCCGCTTCTGCCGCCGCCGCCGCCGCCTCCGCTCCTGTTGCCTCCGGCTCCTCACGCGCTCACGGACCGGGAGAAGCTATTCTGGCGTCGGGTCCGGCGGGTAAAGTAAGTCCTTCCCTCAGTCCTTTTCTCCTTCCACGCTCGTCCGTCCGGACAGCCTCCCACTCCCACCAGCGCTCCTCGGGGTCCGTGTGGGGCCGGTTGTGGGGGGAGGCGGCCAATTCACGGCTGCCCGGGCCTCGCTCGCCCGCTGCTCGTTCTCATACCGCTGGCCGCCCCGTTGGTTTCGGCGTCCTCCGCCAGGCAGCGCCGTCTCTGTGGGAGTCCCGCTGTCCCGAGCCGGATAGCAGCACCGAGGCCGGGCAGCTCGGCCCTGCGCACGGCGGCTCCACGGGCGATCGCGTCCCTCGCCTTCTCCCCTCTTACAGAGCCGAGACGGGCTGTGAAAGTGAGTCGGAGATCCTGCTCGAGTCACTCAGGCCCATTACCCCTATTCCGGGAACCGGTGGGCCACATCGGGATGCCCTTCCTGAACCGGGTTCCCTGGCTGGTGGGGTGCGTGGGACACGTGGGGAACACCTTCACGCCTCGCCGTGGAGACTTTAGCTTTCCCTGAAGTGAGTGCAGCTTCAGACTCTGATCGCAATCCGTGAGGAGGGCGATGGCGGTTGGACATCTGCTCACCTTAGTAGTGGTGGATGTAGTGAGCACCCAAGTTCCTCAAAGCGGTGTCTGCTGGTGTTTTCCCGGGAGTGGCGTGGGATGGGCTCCACCGCTTCGTAGCCTTGGATTTGTCCGAAACCGTGTGTTTGTTGCTTTCCTGACCCCGGCATCCAGCTCCTCCCCTTTATATCCCGGCTTTGTGCTTCAGTTTGGTTAGTGTTTGCGGACCACTAACTTGATGCTCCTATGTAGAAAGCTCCTTTCATGTAATTGCTCCGTTTGCTGTGGGATGCTTTTGTTTGGGGGAGTCGCTGGTTGAGAAGCGTGCGCGAGGGGGGAAGATTGGAGATAAAATGAGAGCCCACGAGAGCATCGTTTTAAGCCATTGAATTGCGCAGCCAATTGTAGCTGCACCCGGAAGTTTGTGCTGAACACGTGTTGAGGGAAGGTTAAAAACGGGTCCCCTTTGACCTTTAAACGTCGATTGTTTGCAGGATATTTTGAGTAAAATGTTTATTTTCTCTAGACTTTGAGAATTAAAGGGGGGGAAGAAGGCTTCTAAAGAGTCATCCGGGAGGGTCCAGCGACCTGTCAAACCCAAAGTGTCCTAGAGCCGGTCACCTTATTTAGCATTTGCATAGAGTTCTGTCGGTTAACAGTCTTAAGGCCCCAAAGTTAGGGTCGATTTTCATAGCATTGGAGAAAGAATTGTTATGCAAACGATGGGTTTACAAAGAATTTCTAGGTTGAAATGACATTTGCCGCTGGTGACTTAAGTAGGACATTGATTCTGATAGTGCAGGGATGTTAATTTCCTTCTTTATATAAAGTCTTTTTCCAAGTAATGAGAGAAGACTTCTTTATTCTGGCTTTTGCTTGCAGTTTAACTTCATTCCGTGCAACTCCTTTTAGAATTTTAAATCCAACTTCACTTTAGTTGCTGTATAAATGTTAAAAAGGAGAGCCTACGTTTATTGGTTCATTCAAGAATTTGATGTTACGCACTTTTATAAAAGTCTTAAGTTCTTTGAAGTTACTGCTTGAAAATGGCCAATGTGATGTGTGTGTACTTTTTCTTTTTGTTTTCATTTTTTGAGACGGGGATTCTCTGTAGACCCGGCTGTCAACTCACTCTGTAGACCAGATTACCTGTAAACGCTTAGAGATCTGCCTGCCTTCGTCTCCCCAGTGCTGCTGTTATAGTTGAGTGCCACCACCAATCCAGACTCTTGATTCTCTTTTTGTTTCTTTTTCGAGACAGGGTTTCTCTTTAGCTTTGGAACCTATCCTGGAATTAACTCTTGTAAACCAGGCTGGCCTCGAACTCACAGAGATCCACCTGCCTCTGCCTCCCGAGTACCTTAAAGGCATGTGCCACCACTGCCTGATGAGACTCTTGATAAGCTTTTTATTTTTTTAGGCTTTTATTTTTGAGACTGACTCCTTATAATTTCCTTATGTAGCTGGGCTGGCTTCCAACTCAAGATCTTCTTGTCACAGCTTCCCTGAGATGATGGACTTGTAGGCCTGCACTGTCCAATGGTTTATATGCTTTGGAAAAGTTGTGCTTCAAAGACATCATCCATGTTTAGATATGGCTTTGGTGCTTTTTGGTGTTTAAGTTGAACGTTGAGGTGAGGCTTGCCATCTGGCAAGGGTGAGAATACACTGGTCTGGTCCTGCCAAGTAGACCCCTGAGCTTTGCTTGCCTATGTTTAAAGGTCATCTAAAGAGGCCACTGAGATGGCATGGCTGTTGAGACACTGTTACTAAGTCTGACTACTGTGTGATTACTGGGATTCACATGGTGGAAGCAGAGAACACTTGTCCTCTGACCTCCACACATGGGAGCCATGGCACGGTTCATCTTCTCCAATGAATGTAATTATTATTGTTGTTATTATTTTGAGACAGAGTCTCACTGTTGTAATACCCCTGGCTGTCCTGGAACTCACTATGTAGACCAGATTGGCCTTGAACTCAAAGATTTGCCTGCTGCTGCCTTCTGAGTTCTTGAGTTTCAAGGTATGCACCACTATGCCTGGCTATAAAATAGATTTTTTTTTAAAGGTTCACGTAAAGATAGTTTCTGAGAGGTTTTCCTTTTAAATAAACAACTAATAAAATGACTGTGGTTTTTATATGCTGATTAGCAGATCCACTTTGATAAGGTTTTAATTTGTCCAGCTTTAGGACAATGGTTGAGATGCCACAGAACATTTTATAAATGGAAGGGTTTTTGGTTTTTTATTTGTTTGTTTGTTTTTCCAGATAGGGTTTCTCTCTGTAATAATTCTGATTGTTCTGGGACTCCCTCTGTAGACCAGATTGGCTTCGAACCCAGAGATCTGCCTGCCTTTGTCTCCTTAATATTGGGATTAAAGGCCAGCTAATGGTCAGGTTCTTGAAGAGGAGGAAGTCAGAGTTAAAGGTAGCTCAAAACACATCAGATAAACTTACTTGTTGGGGTTTAACAAAATAGAAGACTATTTCCAGGTGGTTTTATTATATTCTACAGTAGGGAATGTTTGTGACCTAATGCTAGTGTATAAAACAAAATCTCATAAAATATTTGCTCTTGATACCTGTGTGTTTTGGAATGGTTTACTATACTCTAATATTTGATTATGTTGGCTATAATACTGTAAACTACTTTGACAGTCCACCATTAAATTGTCAACCACAGATAGAAAACACTAGTGGTGCAGTAGTAGCCTCTTGGTATCTAAAGGGATCAGCTCAAGACTCCAGAAAATAGGAAAAGTTTGTAGGTGCTTAAGTCCCATTTGTGGTAGTGTCACATTTGCATGTAAGGTAGGCCCTTCGTCTCCAGATTGTTTACAATACCTACTAGGTATATATGATGTATGAGGAGCTATTGGCACTAGTTACCTAGGGAGCATATGTGTGTTCATGCAGTATTTTTTTTTTATTGTCTATTGAAGTTTTTTTTTTTTTTTTTTTTTTTTTAAATAAGAAAGGAAGGTTTCACTGTGTAGCCTTGGCTGGCTTGGAAGTTCTGACCTAACTGCTGGGTTTACATGTGTGGGATTCACATGCCACCGTCCCCATTGAATTTGGGAATGTTGAGCCTGTGAATATGGAGGCCACCCATTGGGCTGGGAAGGGCAGGGATATAGAGAAGTTAGGTATTGGTCTCCTGGGTTTAGAATTGGACTCCAAGCTTGTATATTTGTTACCTTGTTGCATTCTTCCTCTCTAGGCTTTAGCTCCTTTGTAACAAAAAGATACTCTTGGGTATGTGGAGATGGAAAGAAAAACCTATCCATAAAAAGTATTAAAGATGTCAGAGTGTGTGACTGTAATCCTAGCACTGGGGGGTGCATTCAGGATTAGGAATTGAAGGTCACCCTGAGCCACAGGAGATACTCTCCCTCAAAAAACTTAACCAAAAAAAAAAAAAAAGAGGTATCAGCCAATTGAATTTGAGGTATTAGTGATAAAGTGTTTTGCTTTCCCTTCTCCATTTTTTCTTTTCTCTCCCCCTCCCCCCCCAATTCTGGAACTCACTCTGTAGACCAGGCTGGCCTTAAACTCAAAAGAGATCCACCTGTCTGCCTCCTGTGTGCTGAGGTTAAAAGTGTGTGTCTGTACACACCTGTGGGTGTAATTTTATTTGTTTGCTTGAGGCTGGGTTTCTTTGTAACAGCTCTGGCTGTCTTAGAATTCACTCTGTAGACTAGGCTGGCCTCCACTCAAGAGATTCACCTGCCTCTGCCTCCCAAGTGCTGGGATTAAAAGTGTGCATTACACATCTGGCTCTGTTAGTTTTTCAGGGTCATATGTGCCTCAGGTTAGCCGTGAACTCCTTATATAGTTGAGTATTACCTTGTACGTCTTAATCCTTCTACTTCAATTTGTAAGTGCTGGCGTTGCCGGCTTCCTCAGATTATTAAACTAAATGCCAGTCTTCAGTCTGGTATGATGGAGAACTGAAGCCGAGGCTTGAATCAGGCATGCTTTGAAAGGTGAGGTGTGTGCCTGTGACTTTCTGTCTTTCTATGTGTCTCGGTAATTTGAATTTAGGAATTTGGGCCATGCTTCTTTCTTTCTTTTTTTTTTTTTTTTTTTTTTTTGAGACAGGGTTTCTCTGTGGCTTTGGAGCCTGTCCTGGAACTAGCTCTGCAGACCAGGCTGGTCTCG
>NC_022010.1:13137110-13155534 GCF_000317375.1 Microtus ochrogaster
AGACCAGGCTGGTCTCGAACTCACAGAGATCCGCCTGCCTCTGCCTCCCGAGTGCTGGGATTAAAGGCTTGCGCCACCACCGCCCGGCTTGAAGGAGGCTTTTACTAAAACATGCAGGCTGTCCTGAACTCTATAGCTCAGCCTGGTTTGAATAGGTCATCTATCTGCCTCAGCCTCTTGACTAGCTAGGGTCTTAGGCCTGTGCTACCAGGTGTCCCTATGCTATTTAAGAAGAGTTTCAAAACAAAACGGTGGGTTATTTTTTTGAGATAGGGTATCTTTGTGTAGCCCGGGCTGCCCTGGAACTCTGTAGACCAGGTTGGCCTCAAAATTCAAAGGTCCACCTGTCTCTGCCTTCTGAGTGCTAAGCTAAAGACTTTCACCATCATGCCCAGCTTGTTATTTTTTCAGGCAAAAATACTAAGTGATAGTATCCATGTACATTTGGTTTTTGTTTTTGTTTTTCGAGACAGGGTTTCTCTGTGGCTTTGGAGCCTGTCCTGGAACTAGCTGTGTAGACCAGGCTGGTCTCGAACTCACAGAGATCCGCCTGCCTCTGCCTCCCGAGTGCTGGGATTAAAGGCGTGTGCCACCATCGCCCGGCCCATGTACATTTGGAAATGTCTGTCAATTGTCTTTAGATATCTGATTATCTGCATAAATTAGATGTGAGACACTTAAGTAGTATTTTATAGAACTATTTTTTTTTTAAGTTTTTCTGTTGTTTGGTTTTGATTTTTCTAGACTGGGTTTCTCTCTAGATATCCTGGAACTCACTCTAAACCAGGTTGAACTTGAACTCATAGATCTAGCTGCCTCTGCCTCACAAGTGCTAGGACTAAAGGTGCCTGGCTGAAAAGATTTAAATTTTTCTTATTATTTTATGTGTATGGGTGTTTGCCTGTGTATATGTATATATACCACATGTGTGCTTGGTGCCTTGGAGGCCAGAAGAAAGTTCTGGATCCCCTGTAACTGGAGTTACAGATGGTTCTGAGCCTCTGTGTAGGTGCTGGGAATCAAATCCCACGTTCTCTGCAGGAGCAGTCAGTGATCTTAACCACTTAGCAATCTCTCCATCCCCTTACAGAACTATTTTAGAAATGAATTATTAGATGGCGAGATAGTTTGAATGTAATTGGCCCCCATAAACTCATAGGGAGTGGCACTATTAGAGAGTATGATTTTGTTGGAGTGGGTATGGCCTTATTAGAGGAAGTGTGTCACTGTACGGGCGGGCTTTGAGGTTTCTTATGCTCGGGATACTGCCAGTGGCTCAGTTGTTTTTGCCTGAAACATGTAGGATCTCAGCTGCTTCTCCAGCACCACATCTGCCTGTAGACCACCATGCTCCCTGCCATGATGATAACTGGAACTGTAAGCCACTCCAACTAAATGTTTTCCTTAATAAGAGTTGTGGTGGTCACAATGTCTTTTCACAGCAATAGAAACCCTAACTAAGGCACATGGATTGCTGTCATTAAAAGTTTTTAGTCTGGAAAGTATAGTGGTGTAGCAGTTATAAAAAAGGGGGGGGTCTTTTTGTATACTCAGGTTTATCAAAATAGTAGTTAAGAGCCAGGGAGGCGGCTTAGTAAATGTGCTTACTGCAAAAGCCTGACAACTTGAAAATTGATCCCACTGTTAAGGTAATAGAGATGACTCTACAAAGTTTTCCTTTACTTTTCACATGTGCCCTGCTAACCCCATTGTTGTGTGCGCGCACCTCCCTTTTTTTTTTTTGAGGCAGAGTGCTTCGAACTCAGAGTTCGGCCTGCCTCTGCGTGCCAAGTGCTAGGATTAAAGGCATTCACGACTGTTTTTGGCCATTAATAAAAATTTTTTTGTTTTGTTTTTTGAGACAGGGTTTCTCTGTGTAGCTTTGGAGCCTGTCCTAGAACTAGCTCTTTAGACCAGGTTGGCCTTGAACTCACAGAGATCCCTCTTCCTCCGCCTCCCTGGGATTAAAGGCGCTCGCCGCACAACTGCCTGGCTTTGTTTTGTTTTGTTTAATTTCTTGACTGTATTAGAGCACTATTGGGTGATGCACCCAGTTTTGAACTTCTGTTCTTTCTGATCTCTTGCCTTGCAGATGATGTCCCTTGTATCTGCTCAGACCCATGAAGAGCTCTAGTCTCCTCTCTCATCCCTGCTGATAAGGGTCGATGTTGGTGTTAATGAGTGCTGTACTTTCTGCTCTTTTGGGTGACATTGCTTCTCAGGATTCCCTGGCAAAGTGGTACAGTTTCTATACACACTCCGTATACCAGCCTCTCCATGTATGCCTTCAGATGTGCTTTTGGCAAAAGTGAAACTTTTTGATGTCCATTCGCAGTTGATGACTGTGTGGTAATTGTTAGGCTTGTTAGATTGCTACCTGGCAGTTGTCACCTGAAATATGAACTCCGTGGTAGACACAGTGACAGTTTCTACATGCAGCAGTGTTTTGGATTCATATTGTGAAATCCCCCCCCCCCCCATGAAGCTGCTTTCATAAAACCAGGAGATTGACCAGTGCAGCTTTCAAGGGCTTTCACTGAAGTTCTGTGAGTCTGTTGCATGTGGGATATGATTAAATACTAAGAGTTGCTTAATGCAGTTAGAGAATGGGGTAAGTGCTCTGTCTTGTTCTCTTGCTTCCTGCAGAACAGAATGACTAGAAGATGTGTGTCAAACTGCCTGGAAAGCTCCATAGATAGATCCCTGTATGAGAAAGATACATGTAACATTCAAATCATTCCTAGTGGGGTCCAAGGGTCTCACACTGTGTTCCTTCATATTTTGTTGTTTTTCTCAGTACTGGGCCAGAACTTTAGTTTTGTTTTTTTTTTTTTTTTGTTTTGTTTTTTGAGACAGAGTTTCTCTTTGTTCTCCTGACTGTCTTAGAACTCTGTAGAGCAGACTGGCCTCGAGCCAGTGGGCCTTTTTTTTTTTAATATTTATGTATTATGTATACAATATTCTGTCTGTGTGTATGCCTGCAGGCCAGAAGAGGGCAGCAGACTCCATTACAGATGGTTGTGAGCCACCATGTGGTTGCTGGGAATTGAACTCAGGACCTTTGGAAGAGCAGGCAATGCTCTTAACCACTGAGCTATCTCTCCAGCCCCTAGTTCCAGGTCTTATTTATCTATGTTAGGTATCATCTCACTTTTATCCTTAAGTCCCCTTAATTTTCGTCAACAGGTAGAAGTTACATATGTTCATTTTATTTTATTTTATTTTTTTTTATTTTTGTTTTTTTTTTTTTTTTTCGAGACAGGGTTTCTCTGTGGTTTTGGAGCCTGTCCTGGCACTAGCTCTTGAAGACCAGGCTGGTCTCAAACTCACAGAGATCCGCCTGCCTCTGCCTCCCAAGTGCTGGGATTAAAAGCGTGCGCCACCATCGCCCGGCTCATATGTTCATTTTTGATGAACAACCTTTGGAATGACTAAAGCACTGCCATCTCCAAAAGTGCCCGTTGAGATGAGCTCTGATCATGCCCTGTATTGCCATGGGCATCTTTCCTTCTATGAATATCAAAAAATTCTTCCCTTCCTTGTTTTTGTACTTTTAATCTTTATTGTTAAGGAAACAGTGAAAAAACTCAGTAAGGCCAGGTAGTGGTCACCAACACTTGGGATGCAGAGACAGGTGGATCTCTGTGAGTTTGAGGCCAGGCTACACAGAAAAATGATCTCGGAAAGAAAAAAAACAAGCTCAGTGAGGCCAGGCATGGTGGAGCAGTCTTTTAAGTCTAGTGCACGCCTTTAATCCCAGCACTCGGGAGGCAGAGGCAGGCGGATCTCTGTGAGTTCGAGGCCAGCCTGGTCTATAAGAGCTAGTTCCAGGACAGGCACCAAAGCTACAGAGAAACCCTGTCTTGAAAAACAAAAAAACAAACAACAACAACAACAAAAAATTCTAGCACCACGTGAATGCTGAGAAACAAACCCTAGTCCTCTGCCAATTAAACAAGTGCTCTTAATAACCTCTTAGCCATCTCTCCATCCGTTGTTCTCTCTTACTTTGAGCCAGGGTCTAACTGTGCAGCCTAGTCTAGCCTGGTCTTTAACTCACATTTATTTTATTTACCTCAAACACCCCCTCCCTCTTTTGTTTTTTTTTTTGAGACAGGGTTTCTCTGTGGCTTTGGAGCCTGTCCTGGAACTAGCTCTTGTAGATCAGGCTGGTCTCATACTCACAGAGATCCACCTGCCTCTGCCTCCCGAGTGCTGGGATTAAAAGCATGCGCCACCACTGCCCGGCCCCTCAGCTTCCACTTAATCTGGAGTTCTTCTTTTTCATTTTAGTTCAAGTGCCTAGCATTCATCCCAGAGCAGAACATTAAAGCATGGTGTCAGTTTTTTTATCTCCTTGCTGGAAAGAGCTTTGTGAGTTTTTACTATTCTAATCTTTCACTTTGTCTGTGCAAAGGTATGATTATGTCAATTTAAATTGTAACTTTTAAGTTATATCACATGGCTGCCTAGGTTGCTGTGACCTTAGGTGCTGTTGTGTATGAGAGCCTTACTGGCAGTTTGGGGGATCTCCTATTGACTTTCCTTAACTCATCATCTTTACTGCCCAAGATGTTTTTCTTTTTTTTAATATTTATTTATTTATTATGTATACAATACTCTGTCTGTGTGTATGCCTGCGGGCCAGAAGAGGTCACAAGACCTCATTACAGATGGTTGTGAGCCACCATGTGGTTGCTGGGAATTGAACTCAGGACCTTTGGAAGAACTGGCAATGCTCTTAACTGCTGATCCATCTCTCCAGTCCCCAAGATGATTTTCTAGCTCAGACTTCCTTTCCTTTCTCTGAAAATTTTTGTAGAAAACTTTGTTTTCTACAAAACTTCAGTTTCAGTAAGAATATTTACCTGACTTAAAACTTCCTTCTATCTAAATGATGCACTGGTAAATGTGACATAGGCCGGGCTGAGGATTTCTCTGTTTACTTTCTGTTTAACAGTTGCTGTCTAACTCGGGAGGCAGAGGCAGGCGGATCTCTGTGAGTTCGAGACCAGCCTGGTCTACATAGCTAGTTCCAGGACAGGCTCCAAAGCCACAGAGAAACCCTGTCTCGAAAAACCAAAAAATAAAAAATAAAAAAATAAAAAAAACAGTTGCTGTCTATTAGATTGCAGCTTTGGTGCTTTGCTAACTAACCCTCTTTGTGTGGGATGTCACACATCACACAGCTGAGGTATATTGTGTAAGTAACATAATGTATTTCCTAGGAAAAACTTACCACAAGAATGTATGTGTACTTTAGAAAAATTAAAATTTAAAGTTTTTAAATTAATTTATGCATATAGACATTTTGTATGCATGTATTTGGTAATTTGGTAACTGAATCTAGGTCCTCTGGAAGAGTAGAAAGTGCTCTTAACAATTAACCCAACTTTCTAGCCCATGGCTTTTTCTTCTTTTTTGAGTTTTGTTTTGTTTTTGAGACAGGGTTTCTCAGGCCTCAAACTCAGAGATTTGCCTGCCTGCCTCTGCCTCCCCAGTGCAGGGATTAAAGGTGTGTTCCTCCCGCCACTGCCAGGTCCAGTCCCCAGGTTTTAATTTTAAATCTATAGTCTCTTTGCTAAAAACCGTAGAACATACTTGTCTTCCTTCTCCTAGCCACTGCAGTCCCAGTGCTTGCTGCAGTAGATGTCTTCCCGAGTTCCCTCAGTTTGCTCTTATACTGCCGTCAGTGATCTTTCTACATAAGAAACTGTTGTGCCAAGCTGTCCTGCATCTGAAAACCCAGTAGTGGCCTGTATCATTGTAGAAGGATGAGTGAGATCACAGATCATAACCTTCTCATGTGTGGGTTCCTGGTATGTGAATTTACAGTTAATTGGATTGCAAGGTTCAGATGACACTTGTCTTTCTGATTATTTCTTCCCCTGAACTCAGTATTGTCATCTACCTAGGAACCTGTGCAGAGTTCACTTTTGCCTCCTTTGACCTTGTAGTGTGTTTTTATTTTATTTTATAGCCCTAGATATTCTAGAATTCACTGTGTAGACCAGGCAGGCCTTAGACTCAGAGAGAGAGCAGCCTGCCTCTGCTGCCTCCTGAGTGCTAGGATTAAAGGCATGTAATGCCATGCCCAGCTTCATAGTGTTTAGGAATAAACTCTTGATCTTAGTCAAAAGGCCAAGGAGTAAGAGACTCTTGGCTCTGAATGCTGTATTTCTGTGTCCTTTCATTTTGTTTTAATGTGAGGTTACTGGGGTCAAAGATGTTCTCTTTTTCTGACATGTATAGCAGGTTCTTCATAAGTACTGGATAAACAGCTCTGATAGAAAATGTTGGATTGTTTGTGTTTAGAAGAGAGTTAATATTTTTTCTCTTTGTTCTAAGATGGTGGAACCAGGGCAAGATTTACTGCTTGCTGCCTTGAGCGAGAGTGGGATTAGTCCCAACGACCTCTTTGATGTTGATGGTGGAGATGCTGGGCTCACGACTCCTACTCCTCCTTCAGTTCAACAGGTAACAAGTTTTCTAAATCCTCCGGAATTCCATCTTAATTTGCAATTTCCATTGTCCTTTTTGTTGTTGTTTTGTTTTTGAGACAGGGTTTCAACAGTCCTAGTTGTTCTGGAACTAGCTCTGTAGACCAGGCTGGCCTTGAACTCACAGAGATCCCCTGCCTCTGCCTCCCTAGTGCTGGGATTAAAGGCACGCACTGCCACCGCCTGGCATCATTTATTATTAGCATTAGTTTTTTTTCCTGATTGTAGTTTTGGTGATTGAACTCTGGCACTTGTGCTATCCTAAGCAACTTCACTGCTGATGTATAGCCTCAGCTCTTTAATTAACATTTTAGAAAAAGATATTAAGTAGACCTTAACTTTTTTGTGAAGGATTCTAAGATGGGTTTCTTTCTTTTTAATTTCATTTATTTTTATTTTTATATTTTTTATTTTTCTCCTGGAACTAGCTTTTGTAAGACCAGGCTGGCCTCGAACTCACAGAAATCTGCCTTCCTCTGCCTCCCAAGAACTGGGATTAAAAGTGTGTGCTACCACCGCCCGGCTTTCTTCTTCTTTTTCTTTTTTCTTTTTTGCTTTCTTTCTTTCTTTTTTTTTTTTTTTTTACATTTATTTATTGTACATACAGTATCCTGTGGGCCAGAAGAGGGCACCAGATTTCATTATACATGGTTGTGAACCACCATGTGGTTGCTGGGAATTGAACTCAGGTCCTCTGGAAAAATAGCCAGTTCTCTTAACCTCTGAGCCATCTCTCCAGCTCTAAACAGGTTCTCTTTGTAGCCCTGGCTGCTCTGGAACTTAATTTGTAGACCAGACTGGCCTTGAAATCCCAGTGCTTCACCTGCCTCTGCCTCCCAAGTGCTGGAATTAGAGGTATACTCCACCACTGCCCAGCAATAAAGCTTAATTTTAAATATACACATGAGGGACTGGAGAGATGACTCAGGTTAAGAGCACTGACTTCCAATGGTCCTGAGTTCAATTCTCAGCAGCCACGTTGGTTCACAATCATCTGTAATGAGATCTGGTGCCCTCTTCTGACATGCACGCACACATTCAAGAAGAACACTGTACATAACAAACAAATAAAATATTCTTGTGAATATTGTTTTTATGCCGTTTTTATTAATGAAGTATATATTATTTGCATCAAAGCCAAGATACTGCTTTTTTTTTTTAAGATTTATTTATTTATTATGTATACAGTGTTCTGTCTGTCTGTATGCTTGCTGGCCAGATGAGGGCACCAGATCTCAGATGGCTGTGAACCACCATGTGGTGACTGGGAATTGAACTCAGGACCACTGGAAGAGCAGTCAGTCCTCTTAACCTCTAAGCCATCTTTCCAGCCCCAAGATACTGCTTTTTTTACTTCTTAGCATTCATATAGAAAGAGAATTAATTTTTTTGTGTGTGACTTCTCTTTACATTTGCAAAAATAATGTTCTGATATTAATGTAGTGTTGTGGAGATTTATGCTGACCAATATTATTCTGTTATAACTGGTTTAGTGATTGTACATCCTGTTTGATTGTAAATCTTTTGTGTGTATGGTACTGGGGTCTGAGCCAAGGACTCTACAGGCTAGGCAAGTGCTCTACCTCCCAAGTAAAATCCAGCTCTGAAGTTTCATTTTTTTCTTTTTAATAAAGTAAATGCAACTCTTGTTCTTGAAACAGAATTCACTGCTGTCCATCCTTTCTCTGTATTTTCTCTCCAGTCGATGCCACTTAGTGCATTAGAACTAGGTTTGGAGACAGAAGCAGCAGTTCCTGTTAAACAAGAACCAGAGACAATGTCTACTCCTGCACTGTTAAATGTGAGGGTAAGAGCCACTCAGATTTGGTATTACTTCTAGAATGGCTTAGGGTGGTAGCAAAAATATAACTATTTTAAATAAGATCTTTAACCCTGGCTAGCCTTGATTTCCCTATGTCCCAGAGGATGCTAGCATATTGTAAATTATTAAAAACAAAATTGGTGAGATGAATGTACATGTTACCTCACTATTTTCAGTGTTCGCTGCCTTGGCTTTTGTCAGTTGTTTTGCTATAGCTTTTATGTGATTAATTGTGCTTTACAGAAAGAGTTCTTTTGACCTTGGCTCAAATTTTACCAATAACAAAATCCAAAGGATATAAAATTATTGGTTGAACTGGTTAAAATTTGTCAATTTGTATTGTAAGTGTAAAAGTGGTAAATAGGTCAGGCAGTGGTGGTGCACACCTTTAATCCCAGCATTTGGGAGGCAGAGACAGGTGAATCTCTGAGTTCGAGGCCAGCCCGGTCTACAGAGTGAGTCTCAGGATAGCCAGGACTGTTGCACAGGAAATCCTGTCTTGAAAAACCAAAAGAAAAAAAATAAATACTTGAAGTGGTAAATAGCAGTCTAGAAGATTTTATTGAAAGAGTTATGGAAAGGGGCTAGAGTTGTAGCTTAGTGGTGGACTAGCCTTGCAGATGCCAGGCCCTGGGATGATCCCCAGTGGCACAAGGACAAACATAAACACCAATGATATGCAGAAATACATAGTAACTTTAAAGCCAAAGACAATAGCATTTTCAAGTTGGCTTTATTTTTATTTCATTTTTTTAAGTTTTTGAGATAGGGTCTCTTGTAGGTCATGTTGGCCTTGTGCTCAATTTCTACACATTCTACATCTCTTTGCCAACTTTGGCTCTCACAGTCTTGGGCCACTGTGCTCAGCTTTTTCTTTTCTCTTCCCTGCTTTCTTCTCACTTCACCTCCTCTCTAACAGCACTGTTGAGAGTAACCACCTAATTACCAGTATTTGGTGTTCACCTGACTAAGTTATCTTAGTTATCTTTGTCTTTTTAGACTCTAAAATGTAGTGTGACCCATACAATGGCAAACAGCATTGAACAGGAAAGACAGTGTTGGGTCTTTGAAATGAATCAGTGGTAAAGATGCTTGTTGCCATGCCTTAAGATCCAAGTATCAGCCAGGCGGTGGTGGTACACACCTTTAATCCCAGCACTCAGGAGGCAGAGACGGGTGGATCTCTTTGAGTTTGAGGCCAGCCTGGTCTCCAAGATCTAGTTCCAGGACAGTCTCCAAAGCTACAGAGAAACACTGTCCTGGGGGAAAGAAGATCCAAATATCCCTGGGAGCCATACAGTAGAAGGAGAAAATTGAGTCCCTCAAGTTCCCCTCTTGCTTCCACACATTTGGGAAAAATTGAAAGGTTTTTGTTTTTAACGAAAAGAAGTGCAATATTAACAGAAAGTTGGCTTCAAAGAGCTTGAATAATGGTTCAGCAGTTATAATTGCTATTGCAGAATTAATTACCCATATTGGGCAGCTGTCACATGTCTGTAACTTCAGCTTAAAGAGGTTCTGGTGCCTCGAGCTTCCATAGGAACCTGCACATACCCTAGGCATACAAATGAAAAGAAATGACAGTAAATTAAATGACAATAGCAATCTTTCCGTTTTCTTGAGACAGGGCTTCTCTGGGTAGCCCTGGCTGTCCTGGCTCGCTCTCTAGACCAGGCTGGTCTCAAACCAGAAGATCCACCTGCCTTTGTCTCCCAAGTGCTATTATGTAAGATTAAAGATGTGTGCCACCATGCCTGGCAACAGTAGCAATCTTTTAAAAAAAAAAGTTGACCTCAAAACCTGGGTCTTAAGTGATTTATATGTCTGCCTGGTGGGCAGTGTTGGATAGATTTTTTTTTTTTTTGGTTGTTGCTAGGTCTAGAGTTATTGTAAGTCACAGATAGATTGGAATAGTATCTTATTATAATTTTTATAATTTTCTTATGCTTATATAAAGTGTCAAATTACTACTACACCCTTTTCTGATTATTGTGTTTTTAGCCTAATAATTTATAGCTAGTCATTAAAGTAGAAATAAAGTATCATTAGTTAAACAAGAATAGAATAAAGTTTAGATTGTATGTATGTTGACTCTGAGCTCATACGTACCCCGCAGGCATGTGGTCAGAGAACACTTTTCACTTTTCACCTTGTTGGAGACAGGTCTCTCTCTCTGCCTTATGTCACTGTCAGAGCATTGGTGTGAACAGATATGCATGACTGCCTGATGGACATGTAGTCTGTGTGCTGGAGATCGAAGGCTCTTGTGCCTGCAGCTTTCCATTTTGCGCCCTCTGTTTAGCATCTAGTTTTAGATTTCTAAATGGATTACTAGGTTTACATCTGCAGGCCAGCAGAGTCAAATTGAGTATGTAAAGTGTTTTTTCTTTTCCAGCAGCAGCCTCCATCCACTACAACATTTGTGCTGAATCAAATAAATCAACTTCCGACCTTGGGATCTACAATTGTAATGACTAAAACACCACCTGCAACAACCAATAGGCAAACCATCACTTTGACAAAATTTATCCAGACTACGGCAAACACACGCCCTTCAGTCTCAGCACCAGCAGTACGAAATGCCTTGCCCCCTGCTCCTTCAAAAGACCAGGTTCAGTTGAAGGATTTACTGAAAAATAATAGTCTAAATGAACTCATGAAACTGAAACCACCTGCTAACATTGCTCAGCCAGTTGCGACTGCAGCTAGTAAGTTGTTTTCAACTGTTTGAACGTCTGTTCTCACATACTATTTTGTGTGTGTGTTTCACAAGTGGTTTTTGGTGTTTTCATTACTTTTTCTGTGTGTGTGTCTTGAGTATATTTATGTGTACCTTATGCATAAAGTACCAGTGCAGGCTAGAAGAGGGTACCTGATTTCACTGGGAGTGAAGTTCTTGTGAACTTGCCTTGTGGGTGCTGGGAAATGAACCTTGGTCCTTTACAAGAGCAGTAAACTGTCTTAACTTCTGAGCTCTCTTTCTAGCTCTGTTTTTGGTTTGGTTTGGTTTTTAGTCTCCCACCCCATTCCCAAGATGGTTTCTCTTGTGTAGCCCTGGTTGTCCTGGAAGTCGGGCTATAGATCAGACTGCCTCTGCCTTTTGAGTGCTAGGACTAAAAGTGTTTGCTACTACTATACCCAGTTTAAGAATGTGGGTTTTTATAGTCTTTGAAACCTCTTTTGCTCATTGAATAAGTAACTACTGAGTCTATTTTGTCAGCTCCCTTCTTGACTTTGAGGTGTTGCTGGGTGAAATCGTTGCCCTCCAGGAGCTTGTGTTGTACTAAAGAAAGATAGCGAATATGTTATATTTCTAAGAAGGGCTAGGGCTGTGAAGAGAAGTAAAAGGTGCATGGTAGGGCAGATGCAAACCTCACTCTGTCTGTGTCTGCCCTGTCTAGCAGCCCCTTTCTTTCCAGGAAGGGGCTAGTCTGGCTAGCCAATGCGTCTCCGGGATTCTCCTGTCACCACAATATCCAGGTTTTTTGTTTTTGAGAATTTCTTTGTGTAACAGCCCTGGCTATCCTGGAATTCACTTTGTAGATCAGCTGGCCTCAAACTCACAGAAATCCTTCTACCTCTGCCTCCCGAGTGTTGGGATTAAAGGTGTGTGCCACCACCACCCAGCAGATACTGTTTTTTTGAAATGAATAAACTGATGAATTTTTAAACTAAAGGAAAAGCATTTGAGACTGGTAAAATTTAATCCACTTCTCTTCCTGCAGCTGATGTCAGTAATGGTGCAGTAAAAAAAGAATCTTCTAATAAAGAAGTAGCAAGAATATGGATAAATGACATGAAAATGAGGAGTTTTTCCCCCACCATGGTGAGTTTTAAATAGTTAAATTACTTGGCTAAAATTACCTTAGAAATATCCTCAGAAAGCTTGTTGAGTGGACGTAGGCTAATTAATCACAAACACTTAGGCCTGAACTTGCATCTTCCCTGGGCCATGGTGTTTTTGCAGGGTTGACATTTGACCTTTTTTGTTTGTTTGCCTTTTGTTTTTTGAGACAGGGTTTCTCTGTAGCTTTGGAGCCTGACCTGGAACTAGCTCTTGTAGATCAGGCTGGCCTCGAACTCATGGAGATCCGCCTTTCTCTGCCTCTTGAGTGCTGGGTGGTGTGTGCCACCAATGCCCGGCTAGGGCTGACCATTTTTATTCATATGTTTGGTCAGGAAAAAAAATGACAGCATGGAATTAGCCATAAACTTTTGATAACTTGGTGAAACCCAAATAAATAGCTGGGTAGGAGCTGTCTGACTGCGGAAGTGCTGTGTACCTAAGCTCAGGTTCATGAGACATGTTTCTGAGTGGTAGTATGTCTGTGCAATGAGTGTCTGAAAGGATTTTCCTTCATGAGTTCTCTTTCAGTAAACATATTATTTAGCACCATTTAGATTTAAGGAGCTGGTGTCTTGCTTACAGGCCAGTGAGCCAGGGCTTATATAAGACATGGCAGGAACTGGAGAGATAACTCAGCAGTTAAGAGCATTGGCTTTTCTTCCAGAGGATCTGGGTTCAATTCCAAGCATTCAGCATGGCAGCTCACAACTGACTGTAGCTCCAAGATCTGACCTCTTCATATAGACGTACATGCAGGCCAAACACCAATGCACATAAAATAAGATAAATAATTAAAAAAATAAAGAAGACATGAATTCTATGGAGGAGATGAGGTTATAAACACACACTAGAGGAAGAAGTGCCTGGTAGTGGATGGGCAGGAAGAAAGGCAGGTGCATTGTAAATGGAGACTGCTCGTTCATTTCCCTTCAGCCCAGACCCAAATAATCACACAGAAACTATATCAATTCCAACATGGTTTGGATTCTTAGCTCAGGTTTCTTTTTTTTTTTTAACTTATTTATTTATTTATTTGATTATGTGTACAATATTCTGTCTGTGTGTATGCCTGCAGGCCATCAGAGGGCAGCAGACCCCATTACAGATGGTTATGAGCCACCATGTGGTTGCTGGGAATTGAACTCAGGACCTTTGGAAGAGCAGGCAATGCTCTTAACCTTTGAGCCATTTCTCCAGCCTCAGGTTTCTTATTAACTAACTCTTACACCTTAAATTAACCCATTTCTATTGATCAGTGTATCACCACAAGGCTGTGGCCTATTGGTAAGGTTCCATCGTCTGTCTTCTTTGGCAGCTACATGGTATCTCTTTGACTCCACCTACTCTCTCTCTGTATCTCTGTTCGGATTTCCCAGCCTGGCTTTAACTCTGCTAAGCCATTGGCCAGAACAACTTTATTCATTATCCAATAAAGCAACCACATACACAGAAGAACATCCCACATGAGTGGATAGCGTGATTTGAGGAATATTTACAATGGGAAAGAAAACCTGTCAGAAATGTCAATTTTGTTAATATTTGTATATACTCGAAAGTCTTGGTTTTATAGATTGTGAATTGGAGTGTCCCACCTTTTGTTTTCATATTCCTTGTTCTTTCAAGTCCTGGATTGAAGGAGGAGGATGAGGTTGGAGAGAGATTATGAGCATTGAGGGACAAAGTAATTCTAGATGGTAGCTGGAGGGAGTAGAGCCCTGTGATGACTCATTTGTGCGTCTGTTGCCATTATTGCCATTCACCTTTGGATAGACAGGCAAGAACTGAGATTTTACAGAATACACAGTTGGCACCTTGTATTGGCAGATTGAAAAAAGGTCCCATAGACTCTGGCCCTTTGTCTCTAAACTTAAGATTCATTGTACTTTTGTGTTACAGAAAGTTCCTGTTGTTAAAGAGGAGGATGAACCAGAAGAAGAAGATGAGGAAGAAATGGGTCATGCAGAGACGTATGCAGAGTACATGCCAATAAAATGTATGTCTTTAGGCTTTGTCAAAATGAAAGACTTGGGTTTTTTTGATCTTAATCATCTCTTAAACAATTAAGATTTAGTATTATCACATCACACATAGTAAACGGGACTAGTAGTACGTATTTCTATATCCAGCTAAGTCTGAAACACAGGCCTGACTGCCTCTGCTCCCTGACTGTGGTGTGCTTTAAACTAGATTATTTCATCACCAGTCTCTAAATTGCATAGTTAGATCATTTTAGTCAAATGTGAATAGTATATTATAGTTAGTAACTTTATATATAAGCTCAATGTGACTGGTTACTCTTAGGAAAAAAATCATAAGACGAGCACCTCCGCCGATGCAAAGAAATTCAATTAGGTCAGATCAAACCAAATTAAAATGCCCATTGTTTTATTAAATACGGTGGCTGAGGGTATGGCGGGGAGACAAGTAAGCGGGGAGCACATGGAAACCTAGAACCACATGTTCCTCCTCTGGGAGTCCACTAAAAAAAAAATATCTTGTGGGAGTAGTCCTTACCCTCCCCCAGGGAGGGGATCAGGTCCTGGCTTGCTGGGATTTGGATTCCAGACCAATGCAACTCTCAGGCCAGTGGGTTGGGATGGATGCCAGGGACTGGGGTTAAGCTCAGTTACTATTTTCTCTGTAATAAGACTGATTTTATACTATCTTGTAATAAAATTGGAAATATTACTAGAACGATTTAAATGAAACATTCTAAAATTTTTGTTTAGTAAAAATTGGCCTGCGTCACCCTGATGCAGTAGTGGAGACTAGTTCTTTGTCCAGTGTCACACCTCCTGATGTTTGGTACAAAACTTCCATCTCTGAAGAGACCATTGATAATGGCTGGCTCTCAGCGTTGCAGCTCGAAGCGGTTACCTACGCAGCCCAGGTAATTCTTAGTTAAGTTGGATGGTTTATGTTGATATAAAGTAAAATGCAAAAAAAAAATTTATTCATCAGCCAGGCAGTGGTGGGTGGTGCTGCACACCTTTAATCTCAGCACTCGGGAGGCATAGGCAGGTGGATCTCTGTGAATTCAACCAGGGCTACAGGAGATAGTTCTAGGATAGGCTCCAAAGCTACAGAGAAACCCTGCTTTGAAAAACCAATCAGTCAATCAATCAATTAATCAATAAATAAATAAGATAAAGGGAGGAAGGAAGAGATCCACATGCTTAGCCTCCTGACTGTTGAGATTAAGGGTGTGAACCACAATACCTGGTTTATTTTAGTATTTATATGTATGTATTTGTGTATCTTATGAATGTATTCCACATGTGTCAGGTAATGACAGAGGCCAGAAGAGGAAGTCTGATTTTTCCACGCTTCAGCTAGAGTTATTTACAGGCAGTTTTGAGTCATTTGGCCTGGGTGCTGGGAATCAAATTTTAGGTCCTCTGGAAGAACACTTGGTGCCCTCACCCACTGAGCCATCTTTCCCACCCCCTTATAATACAGTTTTAGTAAAGGTAAATTTTTCTTGCCCAAAAAACTTGGAAATAAAATTTTTGAAAAGTAATATATTAGACAGACAGTGGAGCTGCACACCTTTAATCTCTGTACCTGGGAGCCAGAGGCATGTGGATCTCTGAGTTCGAGGCCAGCCTGGTCTACAGAGTGTGTTCCAGGAGAGCCAGGGCTTTACAGAGAAACTCTGTCTCAAAGAAGGAAAAATAGATTATATATTAGGAAAAGAGAAAGTATGGCATGGATCTTAAGAATGTCTTCTGGTGAAAATGACAAGTCATAACCCTAGAATTTTATCTGGAAATATTTTTTGGGAGTGGATATTTTAATATGAAGACTTAATTTATTTTTTATCTAAGACTTCTACTTAAGAATCTGATGTATATGTAAGAAAGTTTGTTTCCTCATTTTTTTCCCTGCTGGAAAGACTTGAGTGCCCATACCATTAAGGTAGTAAATTGGCAGTCATGCACTGTGCAATACTATTAGTAATATAGTTTGTGAGTGGACTCACTCCAGTTATGCTTGAGATATTTTCTTTTTAACTCCATTACTGTAGGATAAGTAATGCTGCGAGTGGCCAACTGCCCCCATGGTTAAGTAATGTGTCAAAGTTGGCAAATTGTCAAGCAGGTATTTAAAGGAATAGTGGAGCCACCTTGCCAATTTCTTGTCTTTGATGCTAAGTGTATGGCAGGCTAGAGGGAAAGAGTGTAGTACTTATATAGAGAAGAGTATCCATGCTAGGGGTCACTCTTAGGTCAAAGTGCTTGAAGGGGTAGTGATGACACATTTCCATGACTGTTTTGATTGGGTAGTAGCATGGGCCCCTTATCAATTACTTTGATGAGAAAATGACACCCGTTCTTCCAACTTTTCCCTTTTTTAGCAACATGAAACATTCCTCCCTAATGGAGATCGTGCTGGCTTCTTAATAGGTGATGGTGCTGGTGTGGGCAAAGGCCGGACGATAGCAGGGATCATATATGAGAACTATTTGTTGAGTAGAAAGAGAGCACTGTGGTAAGTTCCACCGTGTGGGCTGAGGAGGCCTGGTTTTCTTTTAATATTGCACCTCAGGATAAGTTTGAGTGAGTGAGTGAGTGAGTGAGTGAGTGAGTGAGTGAGTGAGTGAGTGTATGTTCGTGTTTATATTGTGTCTATGTGACTGTTCCTAGTTCTATAAAAAAATGCAAATCAATTTTAATTTGGTTTATCTTTTTTTGACAGGTTTAGTGTATCAAATGACTTAAAATATGATGCTGAAAGAGATTTAAAGGATATTGGAGCAAAAAACATTTTGGTCCATTCATTAAATAAGGTATGGAAGCCTCCCTTTTCAATGGGACTATCAATCAAGATACACAGACTCATCTATGAAAATGAGACAACTGTTTTTTGTGATTTTTGTTCCAAGGACTCAGTGAGCTATTCCACACAACACATGCTAGGCCTTGGGTGTGTCTAATGGCAGACAAAGTAGGCATGGTCCCTGGTGTAATGGAGTTTGTTTTGTTGGTTTCCAGTGTTCTGTTTGTCTTGGTTTTAGAGGTTCATCTGCCTGTCCATGTGCAGCGTGGAGAAGTAGTGTACCTGTCACATTGTACAGCCTATAGATAACCTATAGGTTTGCATGATGAGTTTAAAGACTTTGTGTTAGTATAGAAACAAGAAAGTGGGTATCTAGATCTGAAACACATTTTAATGTGATTAGAATTTTTTTTTATTTTGTTTTCATTTGTTTGTTTTGGAGTTTTGAGACGGGGTTTCTTCTCTGTGTACTTTGGAGCCTGTCCTGGTACTCACTCTGTGACTTTTTTGGTTAGGTTGTGTTTAGTTATGTTTTGAATGATTGCACTGTAATACTAAAACATTTTGGTAAGATTTATTTCTGAGTAATGTAACAAACAAAGGAGCACATTACTGAAAATTCTGTGTTTGGGGGTTAGGCATGCTAGGTTAAGTGCTCTATTACTGAATCACACCCCTAGCTTCCTTCTAACTCTTCTCCTGCTGATAATCTTCTAGTCCTCAACTCAGTCATAGTCCTTTACTATGTATGATGAATACTATAGTATGATGAATGCACAGTAAGAATGTGTGGAGCAGTGCTGGAATTTCCATAGGAGAGCGTATTTGAAACTTGGTTGTGGTGGGGTTTTTTTTGTTTTTTGATATGTTCACGTTTATGTATTATAAGCTTTATGTGTCTATTTTTTTGGAGTCTGTCATGAACCTAAGTTGACTCATAAGTTTGAGGTAGGTCTTTCTGAGAGGAAGATGTACTAATTAAATTCTTTTTTTCCTTTTTAGTTTAAATATGGAAAAATTTCTTCCAAGCACAATGGGAGTGTGAAAAAGGGTGTTATTTTTGCTACCTATTCTTCTCTTATTGGTGAAAGCCAGTCTGGTGGTAAATATAAGACCAGGTTAAAACAGCTTCTGCATTGGTGCGGTGATGACTTCGATGGAGTGGTATCCTTCAATAGAGATTGTGTTTATTTTTGATGTCATAAAAATTGTGTTTAGGCTGGGCAGTGTTAGGGCATGCCTAAGGCAGACAAATCTCTAAGGCTGTGTTAAAGGACAGCAAGGGCTACACAAAGAAACCCTGTGTCAAAAAATTAAAAAAAAAAAGAAAACAACGGGCTGGAGAGATAGCTCAGAGGTTAAGAGCATTGCCTCTCTTCCTAGAGGTCCTGAGTTCAATTCCCAGCAACCACATGGTGGCTCACAACCATCTGTAATGGGGTCTGGTGCCCTCTTCTGGCCTGCAGGCATACACAC
>NC_022010.1:13155713-13156476 GCF_000317375.1 Microtus ochrogaster
GAGAAACCCTGTCTCGAAAATCAAAAAAAGAAAACAACAACCAAAAAAAACCAAAACAGTAGGATGGTGATGGTGTACACCTTTAGTCCCAGCCCTGGAGAGGCAGAAGCTGGTGGATCTCTGAGTTCAAGGACAACCTGATCTACAGAATGAGTTCCAGGATAGCCAAGGCTACACAAAATTACTTTTAAAAAATTATGTGTAAATAGACCTTTGGAAAATTTTTGACTAAGTGAATATTTTGGGATGGTCACTGTAATTGTTAAGAGTCCTTGGGGCCTGGAAAGTCAGTTCTTTTGTATGTATCAGATGTCAGGAGCTGTGCATCCTCTTCCCCATGGAGTGCTTGAGAGACCAAGGAAGCAGAGCTCATTCATTTGTTCGTTGCATAGCTTCTGCTGTCCTGATGAAGAACCCCAAGTTCTGAAATACTATTTCAAGTTAGTTGCCAGTTTCACAATTCAGTGAAATTCTTGTTGTAGTGGATGTAGTGGAAAACTCCTGCCTCAGTGAATCTATTCCTGCATTCTTTTTTTTTTTCTTTTCTCCTTTCTCTTTCTCTCTCTCTCTCTCGCTCACTCTCGCTCTCTCTTTCTTCTGAAACTTGCTTTAGACCAGGCTGTCCTCGTACTCACAGAGATCCATCTGTCTCCAAACTAAAGGCGTACACCACCTCTGCCCAGCTCCATTTCTGCATTTTTTTACTCACTCACTCATTCATTCTTTCATCCATTTTGTTTTGGCTTTTTTTTTTTTTTTTTTT
>NC_022010.1:13156801-13163550 GCF_000317375.1 Microtus ochrogaster
TTTTCGAGGCGGGGTTTCTCTGTGGCATTCCTGTATTCTTATAAGAAATATTTTCACCTGAGTAAATAACTCATTGAGCACTTAAATCAGAAGCTGCAGGACAAGGGGAAAGAATAGAGATGAGGCCCAGAGGGATCTTGGGTTATGTGTGGAATCTTAGAGAAAATACCTTTAGGCCCCAGGGTCATAGACCACACTCTTGAATGGACAGTTCTGTTTTTGGTACGTTCCTTAGCTCCTCCTTACAGATAGTGTTTGATGAATGTCACAAAGCAAAAAACCTCTGTCCTGTTGGTTCTTCAAAGCCAACCAAGACAGGGTTGGCCGTTTTAGAGCTTCAGAACAAGTTGCCAAAAGCCAGAGTTGTTTATGCCAGTGCCACTGGTGAGTACCCTACTTGATCAGAAAGATGAACAAATCGCTTTTGCAGCTATAATATGTCTGGTCTTTTCCAGGTGCTTCGGAACCACGGAACATGGCCTATATGAACCGTCTTGGAATTTGGGGTGAGGGAACTCCATTCAGAGAATTCAGTGATTTTATCCAAGCAGTGGAACGCAGGTAATAAGGCTGGTGGCACAGTGCTGCCAGAACCGTTGCTGTGTGGAAAGTGCTGTTTTGTTTATTGATAGTTACTGTGTGTTTTAATTTTGTTCAGAGGTGTTGGTGCCATGGAAATAGTTGCTATGGATATGAAGCTTAGAGGAATGTACATTGCACGACAGCTGAGCTTTACTGGAGTGACCTTCAAAATAGAGGAAGTTCTTCTTTCTCAGAGTTATGTTAAAATGTATAACAAAGCAGTCAAGCTGGTGAGAAATCTTTTGTCAATATTTTTAATGTGCCTGATAATTTTTTAATGAGATTTACCTATTGAAACTTTTTCAACATAGAAGAATGTGTTTAAGCTGTGAAACAGCAGATAATGATCACAGTTGCTTATTTGATCAATATACTTATTTTCCATGTTTTAATTTTTGATGATAATTCATAAAAGACATTTGATTCAGTTAAATCAAATTCACAGTTGCAATATAACCATGTTCTAAAATGACAGGTTTAGATAGTATACATTTTGAGACATTTATGTATAAACATCCTGAAAGTTTCCCAAGTGATTGCAGATTGTTTTAGTTGAAGGAGTCAGTTTTAGTTTTGTGGAGACAGGGTCTCACTGTGTCGTTGTGGCGGGCGTGGAACTTCTATGCTATGTCTAGACCAGGCTGTCCTTGAACTCACAGTGATTCTCCATCCTACTGAGTGATGGGACTAAAGGCATGCCTGGCTAAAGGGGCTACTTTTACTTAATGTATTCAGATGTATATGTAACATGTTGCCTATGTATTTCTAGTGGGTCATTGCTAGAGAGAGATTTCAGCAAGCTGCAGATTTGATTGATGCTGAACAGAGAATGAAGAAATCTATGTGGGGTCAATTCTGGTCTGCACACCAGAGGTTTTTTAAGTACCTGTGCATAGCATCCAAAGTGAAAAGGGTAGTTCAACTGGCTCGGGAGGAAATCAAGAATGGGAAGGTAAGTTGGAGAAAATCTAGTGTGGTCTGAGCTTGACTAGCTAGTCTTTATCTAATGAGGCCTTCTACTGGGAATAGTCTTTTTGTTTGTTTCTTTGTTTTGTTTTTGTATTTTCTAGACAGGGTCTCACTATGTAGCTCTGGTTATCCTGGAACTTCCTCTATAGACCAAGCTGGCTTCGAACTCACAGAGATTTGTCTGTCTCCGCCTCCCGGGTGCTGGGATTAAAGATGCTTGTCACTATGCTCAGCTCTGGAATAGTCTTTTAAGTGGATGTTGCTAAAAATACTATTGCAGTAAGATTTTATTTTCATAATTTATGTTTTTGGTTTTGGTTTGAGATAGAATGTTTGCTCTGTAGCTCAGAGATGTCTGGTATTTGATAGGTCTTCTAGGCTGTCCTAAAAAACTCACAGCAAGCTTCCTGCATCAGCATCCCAAGTCCTAGAATTGTCTAAGTATGTGCCACTATAAATAGATCCTTTAAAATAAATTCTAAGCCAGGCAGTGGTGGTACATACCTTTGATTCCATCACTTGGGAGGAAGAGCCGGGTGGATCTCTGTAAGCCTGAGGCCAACCTGATCTACAGAGTGAGTTCTAGGACATCCAGGACTACACAAATAAGCCCTGTCTCAAGAAATCAACAAAAAGTTCTAAAAATGCCAGTGTGTGTGTCTGTGTGTGTATATGTATGTGTGTGTGTGTCTGTGTCTGTGTCTGTGTCTGTGTGGTCCTATCACATGAGAGATAGAAACTAGGGGCTCTGAAGAGCAAGGCCAGCTGTGGCTAGGTCATAGTTTGAATTGGGCTGCATGAGACTTTGTATCAAGACAGACTACATTTGCACACACAGACACATGAATATTTGTATTTGTCGGTGTATATAAAAAAAATGCCTGTTCAGTTATTTCAGCAGAGTATAACAAATACACTATGTAATTTATTTAGCTGTGCTCTTTCCATTAATAACTATAAATATTGCTCTAAGCTTGCTTGCTTTTGGTTGATCTGCTCAAAACTTAGAGTTTCTGGTGCATTATAGCATGCCTTTAATTCTAGCATTTGGGAGGCAGAGAGAGGAAATCTCTGTGAGTTCAAGGATAGCCAGTGCTATAGAAAGAGAGAGAACAACAACAAAAATTATAAATTACTTAAGATCAGGAACATTTGTCATGTTCGGTAAATTGTGTTTCCTTTTTTTTCTGGCTGGCAGGGAGACAGAACCCCTCTATGCAGCCTTGAAACTCTGTAGAACAGAATGGCCTCAAATGTACAGAGATTCTCCTGACTCTGCATTCTGAGTGCTGGGATTAAAAGCGAGCGACATCAAACCTGGATTTCTCTCACTTTTTGACATAGCATACCTCAGAATACATGACGCCTAAATTGCTTTAATGTAATGGGTCATTTTTTGAAATCTTTCACTGGACATTTGACATATGCTGTAAGAAGGCATATGCTGTGAGAGGCTACAGCATGTTGTTTATTGTGTATTTTGTGTTTTCCAGTGTGTGGTAATTGGTCTGCAGTCTACAGGAGAAGCTAGAACTCTGGAAGCCTTGGAAGAGGGTGGAGGAGAACTAAATGATTTTGTTTCAACTGCCAAGTAATGTTTTTTAATTTCTTCTTGAAATTTCTTAAGATTGAAGAAAATGTATATTTCTCTTTAGCTATATCTAGTAAGATGTTTACAGATGCCACATGAAGTGTAAGATTCCCTGCTTTTTTCCTACAGAGGGGTATTGCAGTCACTCATTGAAAAACACTTTCCTGCTCCAGACAGGAAGAAACTCTATAGTTTGCTAGGAATCGATTTGACAGCTCCAAGTAACAACAGTTCACCAAGAGATAGCCCTTGTAAAGAAAACAAAATAAAGAAGCGGAAAGGTGAGTACTTTTCTTTAAATAGTTGATGGCAAAGCTGGAGAGATGGCTCAGAGGTTAAGGGCACTGGCTGTTCTTCCAGAGGTCCAGAGTTCAACTCCTAGCAATGACATGGTGGCTCACAACCATCTGTAATGAGATGTAGTACCCTATTCTGTCATGCACACATACATGCAGACAGAGCACTGTATACCTAATAAAATAAATAAATTTAAAAAAAATAGTTTATGGCAGTGCTGATGATCTGAGTTTGGAAGTAGTTGTTTGTGATTGAGCTTCTTCCTTCCTTCCTTGAGTGGGAAGGGACTGCTTTCTCTGTTGCTCAGAGTCCTGGGTAAATATACAAGTGGTCCCACTTAATTTAATTAGCTGGACACTCTGCAGCAGTTAGGAAATTAGAACCTTTTCAGCTTTGTGGGAAGGTTAGGATTTTTCTAAGTTCACTTAGTCTTTGTGTTGTCAGAGCTACTATTTAACAAACATGGAGTTTGCTAGTCAGTACATCATCTCCCCCCCCCCCCCTTTTTTTTTCTTGGCAGTTACTGGGTAATATCTTCCTCCTGCTTCAGTTTCTGGAGCAGCTGGGTTACAAGCATTATGTTCTTGCTGGTTAAGGCTAAAGAGGCTTTGATTAGTATAGTTATTAAGTTTTAGGGATGTATTCACCCGTGTTTGTTAACTAGCTTATGATGATGTAAACTAGAATTTTTGTTTGGGTGCTTTCTTTGCTGTTTGACTTTCAGAAGTGAGTTGTAAATTTTGATATAAAGGCCATGATGCTTTCTGGGCCCTGGGCTCTTGCCTTAACATACCCAGACAAAAACACCTGCAATGTTGTAGGCTCTAAGTAGTGTTTGACATTGTTTAATAATTTTAGACTTGACAAGATACTCATTCTTCCTATTTTTTTTTTTTATTACATGTGCTTGTGGGTGCACATGTGCTACTGTGAATGTGGAGATCAAGAGCACAAATCGAAGGGATTGATCACTTTTTACCATATAGGTTTTGGGGTTCAACTCAGGTCATTGGGGTTGTTGACAAGCACTATCTGCTGAACCATTTCATTGGTCCTCACATTTACACCTGAACTGAGTGGGCTATTACTACCCCTTGCTTTTTAATTGAGTAGAACATGAAGTAATGGTATCCTACAATCAGTAGTGTGATAGAGTAGTTGGCGTCTCCCTATGTGTCAGTTAGGTTTTCTCTGGTTCATTAATAAGAGAACGTCTTAGTGTTTGGTTTTAGTTTTTGAGCATTCCCAATTTCTAAATATTAGGTAATTCAAACCAACCACTTACCTTTAAAAACGAAATTTTTATAAATCAGTACGTCTGTCCTCTCCTCTTCATTTCATTCAAGACAGGGTCTCATTTTGCAGTCCTAATGCACCTAGAACTCACTCTGTAGACTAGGCAGGCTCTGAACTCAACAGAGACTTCTCTGTGTCTGCCTCCCAGATGCTGGGATTAGAGACTACTATACCTAGCTTATACATTAAAAATTTCTAGGTATTTCATGACTAGTTACTAATGCCCTTCTCACAACTACTTAACAGTTACGACTGTTACACTCTGTCTTGAGTTTTTATTTATTTTGTATGTTTGAGAATTTCATGCATGCATGTAATGTGGTTTGGTTCAGCCCCTCATTTTCTTTCCATCAGTTTTGAGTTTGTATTTATATATTTAGCTTCTTGTTGAGTAGCTGAGCATAACTGGAGTTCTTGGTTCTTACGAGCATGCTTTGCTTATCAAATGTATATTCTTGCTGTCTGCAGTTCTCTTAGACTCAACTCATAATCTAAAGTCTGACACCATAGGTCTTTAGAAACATTGCATTTCCAACTGACTTTTATTTGGGGCTTGAGGGTAGGTGAAGAAATAACTCGAGAAGCCAAAAAAGCACGAAAAGTTGGTGGCCTTACTGGTAGCAGCTCTGATGACAGCGAAAGTGAGTCTGATGTCTCTGACAATGAAGAGAGTGACTATGAGAGCTCTAAGAACATGAGCTCTGGTGATGATGATGATTTCAACCCCTTCAGAGATGAGTCCAGTGAGGACAACGAGGACGGTGAGTTCACTCAACTGTTGCGACAACAGAAGAGACTTAGCTGCTGGGCCTTAATCCCAGCATTAGGGGTGCTGACAGGATTATCTATCTCTATGAGTTTTAGGCCAGCCTGATCTACATAGTGAAGTGAGCTCCAGGCTAGCCAGAGTTACATAGTGAGACCTTGTCTCAAAAACAAACAAAAGATAAAATATTTTCTCCATCCTGCAGAGGTGGCTCAGTGGTTAAGAGAATCGGAGTTCAATTTCCAGCATCCTAAATTGGTGAACTCATAATTTCCAGACCTCCAGCTCCAAGGACATTTGATTTCCAGAGACACCTGCACTGTGTACACAAACCTACATACGTTTACACACATGCCCATCGTTAAAAAGAAAATAAATCAGCTTGGCAGTGGTGGCGCACACCTTTCATCTCAGCGCTTAGGAGACAAAGCCTGGTGGGTCTCTGTGAGACCAAGGCCAGCCTGGTTTACAATGTGAGTTCCAGGACAGCCAAAGCTACCCAGAGAAATTCTCTGTCTTGAAAAACCAGTAATTAAATAAGTTAAATAGATCTTTGAAAAATAAATGAAACCCCTTCTTTGTATTTGTGACCATGTAGGTTATAATCTTTGCTTAGTGTAGATTAAGTTTGTTTGTCTTGTTGAGGTTTGAATGTGAGATAAGACAACTTTGTGCCTTTTTTTTTTCATTTTCGGTGGGAAGTAGAAGTTCTCACTGTGTAGCCGTTGATGATCTAGAACTGCATTCATTCCTTCATGTTAAGTTTTGGGGTTGAATTTTTCTGGGGTTCCCATTTTTCTGCCTCAGTATTCCTGAGTTTTGGGATAGTGGAATTGCAAGCGTAGTGGAATATACTGAATTTATGTGGGTTTATTTTTTGTGTGTGAGCACACATGGTTTCTCTGTGTAGCCCTGGCTGTCCTGGAATTCTGTAGATCAGACTGGCCTCAATCAAACTCAGAAATCCACCTGCTTCTGCCTCCCAGAGTCCTAGGATTAAAGGTGTACACCACCACTGCCCAATATTTGCTTATTGTTTTAACTTCAAAATGTAGAGGGATAGCTCTCTGTGTGTTGAGTAAATGGATTGGGCACTGCTAGCTGACAATACTTTGTGTCAGTTAACAGAAGGAAATTTGGGGCTTAGAAATGTGGATCAAGCCGGGCGGTGGTGGCGCACGCCTTTAATCCCAGCACTCGGGAGGCAGAGGCAGGCAGATCTCTGTGAGTTCGAGACCAGCCTGGTCT
>NC_022010.1:13164346-13168822 GCF_000317375.1 Microtus ochrogaster
AAATAAATAAATAAATAAATAAATAAATAGAAATGTGCTATTATGGAAATCAGGTATAACAGTTTGACTGATTAACAAATGTTCTTTATCAGCTAACAGTAACACCAACAGTAACAGTAGCCTTATAACGAGTCAGGATGCTGTGGAAAGGGCACAGCAGATGAAGAAAGACCTGCTTGATAAACTAGAAAAATTAGCTGAAGACCTCCCTCCTAACACCTTGGATGAACTTATTGATGAACTTGGTGGTCCTGAAAATGTGGCTGAGGTAAATAGATGTGGTTAGTGCTATGTTCTTTCCTGTTAGTATTTTCTTCTTTTTTAAAATCCTGTGACATGGATGTCCTGTTCTCTGGATACAACTTAGAACCTTGTTCTGTTTTGGTTCTCAGGGTATGACTACAGAAGGCCTGTCCTCAGTGCCTGAAGTTTGGCTTGAACCTGGTTCCTGTACTGTTGTACAGCTTTTGTAATGTTGCCAGGGATCATTTTTTTATGTTGTAATGTTCTTTTGTCCCTGTACCAACTTGTGTCATCCGTGTTTCATGCTCTTCTTAAAGCTCTGTGTAAATGCTTGCTTTTCAGATGACTGGCCGCAAGGGGCGGGTGGTGAGCAATGACGATGGAAGCATATCTTATGAGTCAAGGTCTGAAGTTGATGTGCCCGTGGAAATTCTAAACATCACGGAGAAGCAGAGGTTTATGGATGGAAAAAAGGTATATTTTCCTGTGGTGCTTTTCAATAGAAGGCACCTGCCTATATGTTCAGCTTTAGAAAAGTTTGCCCTCTATCCATCCACATCCATAGATTCTGTTATAAGGTTGTGGAACGGTCTGTTTTTGTTAGTAATTGTACTGATTATTTTACATGCTTTAGTGATTCTGTATGATGCGCATCTCCTACAGTATTTAGGAGAACTCTGGAACACACAAACCAGGTGAGATGGTGCACCTTGGAGTTAGAGGAAGGAGGATCAGAAGCTCAGTCTTCTTGGCTACAGTAGGGCAGGGGTTTTAATCTAGCCTGGCCTACATGAGGTCTTGTCTGAAAATTTAGAGAGATTTGAGAGATATATGGATACCTTAATCTGAATATAAAAGTAGTAAATCATTGTAGTGATTTCTTTGTTCTTTCTTTTTCTTCCCTCCTTGTCTTTCTTCCTTCTTATATTAATTACTTTTGCATAACTGCCATCTAAGAGTCCCTTAGGACTGAAAGTTAATCTTGGCTCATGATTTTATTCTTTTCACCTATTATGAAAGGATACAAGGGACAGCTCAGCTCATGTTATGGCAGTGAATGGAAGCAGAAAGAAACACAGGGTTCAAGACAGGGCCCAAAGGATTTGTTCCCTGTAACTTCTTGTTTCAATTATGTTGCAGTGATCCTGCCAGATGAAGTGGTAAAAGAAATCCCACACTAGCTCAGAACAGAGATAGTTATTTATTTAGGGGTAAACTTACAAATCAGGATTCTCTGCCTGATGGTGGATGGAGATCGAATCCAAACAATCCCAATGAGCAATTGGCGAAAAGGAGCAAGGGGAAGGAGAAAAAGGGGGCGAATACAGGTTCAATATAGTATGAGGCCACGCCCCAGTAGGTGCGTAATCACAAGTGGCTAGTCTTCCTACATACAGCACCTCCCCATTTTGTTTAAATAAGAGAGTTCTAAGCCTAATACAAAATTATATACAATAAAAACAAATATCCTATTCTAACTAGCTTAAGTTTTGTATAATAAGTAACTTGGCCAACTCATGAGAGGAAAATAACTACAATTATCTAGTCTTCAACCCCATCGAAGATCCGAAGAGGGAAATAATATTACTTGAGTAAGTAGGAAGTGCAGTCAAGCACGTTCAACAAATGACAGGGACAATTGGCTATCTGGGCAATCACCCAAAGTCTCATTTGCAATGTTGAAGCAACCAACTTTGGCTAAGGCCTACAAGAACTAATAGACCATTTTCTTTTTTTGGTTTTTGGTTTTTCGAGACAGGGTTTCTCTGTAGCTTTGGAGCCTGTCCTGGAACTAGCTCTTGTAAACCAGGCTGCCCTTGAACTCACAAAGATCTGCCTGTCTCTGCCTCCCGAGTGCTGGGATTAAAGGCGACTGCTGGGATTAAAGGCGTGCGCCACCACCGCCCAGCTCTAATAGACCATTTTCAAAGGCAAGAAAAAATTTCAAAACCGTATTACCCTGTCTTGGCAAGATTTGACAGTCTTGTTTATCCGTTTCTGATACTATATATCTTGTCAGTGGTTGAGGCATGGACACTTTTTTTGCCCAAAGGCCAATTTTTGCCAAGAAGAAAACAAGCTCCAAGTGGATTGTCTTCTGTGCTCAACATTCTCTCGGAATAGATCGGTGCTGTCAGGAGTACTTGTGTCTCACTTCAACAGAACTCTAAGTTATTTAAATGTCATTTTCTACAGCTCTTTGAAGTGGTTGAAGATTATCTATGCAGAATATAATCTCCATGTATCTAAAGAACCTGATTAGTCTAAGTATGACAAACATAACTGATTATTGATCTATAATTCTTAATACCCATATAACTTAAAGACTAAGACAATAAATAGCTGTGCAATAAATGAGGACAATGACCTCCAGATGTAAACAATGTATAAGTATCTAGATCAGAGGTAGAAATGTACACTGCAATGTGGTAAATATATATTAATATATAAAAATGTTTTAAATAGGTAGAAGCATGCATGCACACAATTTTCAATATAATTTAACTTTGTGTCTGTATACAAGAACCTACACCAATGTAATTGTCTATAAGTAATAACTCACAAGTATTCACTCTATTACTCACTATGATTATTAGTGTGATTAAGCTCATACCAATCTATTATCCCATCCAATTTCCCCCCTGAGCTTATAAAACTTTCCTCCCCACATCCCATCCCTATACCAATCATAATCAAAACCTAAATGATGTCTCTAGCCCTGAGGACAAACTTTTTTGGGAGGGAGGATGTCGTCTTCTAGAATTACTTCCAGCTGTCTTGGGGGCGACATTCATTCTACGGGATCCTATGAAAGTAAAATGATGGTTAGGTTTCAAGATTAATATCTGGTATGATTGGAAATAGTCTGAGTATTTTGTGGAGGTCTGGCCAGAATGTTGTAAAAAATGTACACTTGGAAACTTCAAAGATTACTGTAGGAAAATTCATTGTTCATTGTGGATAACTTAAGCATTATTTATATAGACATACATAGTCAATGAAAGGTACGATAAAGACAAAAATAGATATGAAGAAAAGTAAAATTTTTTTCTAAATTCTTTTTTCTTTCTGTCCCGTGCCAGACAGCTCTTGACATGAGATAGAAACTCCGGATCTTTCTTTTAACAACATGCTTGGATTTAAAGAAGGACAGAGCCGTTGTCCAACTCCAAAACCAGCTCTATATGTTCATAAATATAAATACATGCATACACATATATACATTTATAAAAATGTTGGTTTATTTATTTATTTATTTGTCTTTCGAGACAGGATTTCTCCGTACCTTTTTGGTTCCTGTCCTGGAACTAGCTCTTGTAGACCAGGCTGGCCTCGAATTTACAGAGATCCGCCTGCCTCTGCCTCCCAAATTCTGGGATTAAAAGCATGCGCCACCACTGCCCGGCCAAAAAAAATGTATATTTTTAAATGCTTGTTCTTACAAATCATATTTGCTTTTCTTTTTCTTTTAATATTTATTTATTTATTATGTATACAATATTCTGTCAGTGTATATGCCTGCAGGCCAGAAGAGAGCACCAGACCTCATTATAGATGATTGTGAGCCACCATGTGGTTGCCAGGAATTGAACTCAGGACCTTTGGAAGAGCAGGCAATGCTCTTAACCGCTGAGCCATCTCTCCAGCCCCCTATTTAATGTCTTTCTACTGCTGTTGTCCCTTTCTCATTAGCGTTAAGAAAATTCAAGGTTAATAAAGCATTATTATTTCTGGGGGCATGTTCCACCCCTTTTTGTTTACTTAACATATCCTTTATAGTTTGATTTGATCTTTCTATAACTGCTTGACCTGTAGGATTGTATGGTATACCTGTAACATGCTTAATATTATAATAAGCAAAAAACCGTTTCATTTTCCTAGAGACATGTTCTGGACCATTACCTATCTTATTTGTGCAGGTATACTCATACCTGCACAAATGGCCATAACTTCTAATAGTTGTGTGATTACTGAATCAACCTTTTCTGAACTTAAAGCAGTTGCCCACTGAAAGCCTGAATAAGTGTCAATGGTGTGGTGTACATATTTTTAATGTTCCAAATTCTGCAAAGTGGAACACATCCATCTGCCAGATCTCATTCATTTGAATACCCTTTGGGTTAGTCCCTGCAGGTAGCGGTGTTTGGTTATAGAAAGAACAAGTAGGGCATCTCTTTACAATCTCCTTAGCTTGTTGCCATGTAATAGAAAACTCTTTCTTTATTTTTTTTT
>NC_022010.1:13168922-13184066 GCF_000317375.1 Microtus ochrogaster
AGATCCGCCTGCCTCTGCCTCCCGAGTGCTGGGATTAAAGGCGTGCGCCACCATCGCCCGGCTTAGAAAACTCTTTCTTTAAACCTTTGATATTGATGTGGATGTTTTTTATCAAATTTGAGGCCTTTGACCAAACATTCAAACCATGAGTCTGTAAGAGCCATTCCTATTCAAACCACCACAGTTGTTAAATCATATTTTTAAAAAGTTATTACATTTACTGTGTGGTTGTGTGTTTGTAGACTGACATCCTATGGCATTTGTATGGAGGTCAAGGGATAACTGATGGGAGTCAGTTCTCTAACTCTGCCATGTTGGGTCCTGGGGATTGAATTCAGGTTATAAGACTCTGTAGAAGTTGCTTTTACCTACTTATGGCTTAAACAAGATGTTATTTCTTTTATGTATGTCTTAGGATTTTTATTGCTGTAAAGAGACACCATGACCATGGCAACTCTTTCCTTTTCTTATTTTTTTTGAGCCTGTCCAGGAACTCACTCCGACAACCAGTCTGGCCTTGAATTCCCAGAGATCCACCTACCTCTGCCTCCCAAGTACTGGGATTAAAGGCGAGTGCCACCACTGCCAGGCCTGCCACATCTCTTATAGAGGAGAACATTTAATTGAGTGGCAGGTTTAGTTCATCATGGTGAGGAGCATGGCAGCACGCAGGCAAACATGGAGAAGTATTGGAGAGATAGAGTTTCTGTTCCACCAGTGGCTCCCAAATTGAGGCTTATATTAATTATAAATACTCAGCCAATAGGTTAGACTTGTTACTACTAGCTAGCTCTTACATTTAAATTAACCCATGTTTCTTATCTACACTCTGCCATGTGGCTTCGTACCTTTTCTCAGGATGTATGGCATGTCCATCTTGCTTCTCCCTGCATCTGCCAGCAACTCCTGACTGCCCTTTCCCTAGCATTTTCAATTTGGTTCTCTTGTCTAAACTTAATCTAGTCAGCAATTGGCCAGTCAGCTTGTTTATTAAACCAATCTCAGCGACAAATCTTCACAATATACAAAGAAACTATTCCACAGCAAGGTAGCTGAGATTACTGTATCTTGCAGGCAGCAGGAAATGGTTGTGACACTGAGCAAAGGTTAAGAAAAGAGGCCTCAAAGCTCACCTCCACAATGACACACTTCTTTTAACAACAATGCCACACCTCCCAATAGTGCTATGTCCTATGAGCTTATAGGGGTCAATTTTATCAAACTACCTCATTCCACTCCCGGGCCCTCATAAGCCAGTAATAATAACCGTAATGGCCCAATTTTTCTTCACTATGCTCCCTTCCTTACATTTTGGAACGGGAGTGTATATCCTGTGTCATTTTATGTTGGAAGTATGTGATGTAGTTTGGTATTTTTTTGGTGGGGGGGGGGTTGCAGTTAAGAGATTATATGAATCTCAGAGACATTGAACTTTTGACTTTTAAACATTGTACAGACTATGATAGACTATGGGGACTTGTGAAGTTGAATTAGATGTATCTGTTTTACATACATTATGATACTGTTAAAAGCTTGTGGGGTGCTGGGAGTGGATTGTGGTAGTTTGAATGTAATTGGCCCCCATAAACTTGTAGAGAATGGCACTACTAGCGGGTGTGACTTTGTTGGAGTAGATATGGCCTTGCTAGAGGAAGTGTATCACTGTGGGGGTGGGCTTTGCGTTCTCCTCTGCTCAGGAAACTGGCCAGCGTCTCATTTGACTTCCTGTTACCTGTAAGATATAGGACTCTCAGCTACTTCTCCAGCACCATGTCTTCCTGCACATCACCATGGTCTTTACCATGATGATAATGGGCCGAACCTCTGAAATTTGTAAGTGAGCCTCCCCAGTTAAAGTCTTCCTTTTAGGAGTTGCTGTGGTCATGAGGATGAGACATCCTCACAACAGTAGAAACCCTAAGACAATGTACATTTATTTATGTGTTGTCTAAGAGTGTTGAAGCATATGCCTGTAATTTTAGAACTTTTGAGACTGAGGCAGGTGGATTCTGAGCTAGCTTTGTCTACAATAGGAGACTTGGTCTCAAAAAATTTTTTTTATTTTATTTTTATTTTTTGGTTTTTCAAGACAGGGTTTCTACTAGCTCTTGTAGACCAGGCTGGCCTTGAACTCAGAGGGATCTGCCTGCCTCTGCCTCCCAAGTGCTGGGATTAAAGGCTTTAAAAAAATTTTTTAAAGGAGAAAAAGAAATTAATGCATTGCTCTGATTTTCCCTACCACTCATCTTTTCCCTCCTTCTCCCTCTACTTTTTTCCCTGAGACAGAACTTGCTCTTCTGCCTAGGCTGCTCTCCATTTTCTCTAGTTTCTAGTTTCAAGTGATCCTCCTGCCTTCTGCCTCTGGAGTAGATCAGACTTCTACTGTCCTTGATTATTTTGAGTCTGGGTCCTGCTGTTTAGCCCAGGATGGCTTTGGACTCATTTTTGCCCTTCCTCAGGCTTCTGCATACTAGGATTACAGGTGTGCACCATTCTACCTACACCCTTCACGGATTTAAACTGAGGCCCTCATGCTTGTTGGGGAAGTGCTCCACCTCCGAGCTCCATCCGGAGCCTTTTCCCCTTGGGTTACAATTGCTAGTGACAATAAGGCCTTCCTTTATGCATCAGACACTGGGAAATCTTTGGGACACACTGCCCTGTCTTGTACTTCAAATAACATTTCTTGAACGTTATATCTACCACCTATGCCTTACTGACTGCAGCTTGCCTGTGTGTACGTATTTAGTATTAAGGGAGATTAGGGCAGCTAATCTTGACTCTGGGCAACCACATGCCACACCGACACCAGGGCATCTTGCTACTTTGAAAAGAGAGTAGAGTACGTACTGGTGGCCATCACTATGCACCAAAGGAAGTTTTCTAGGCACTCACCCTTCCTATCTTTGCTCAGAGGTGATTATGTGTATATGTATGTGTGTATGTATATGTATATATATATATATATTTTTTTTTTACCTTTTCAATTTGATATAGAATATTGCTATTATCTCAGAAGCTGCCAGCTCAGGTATTTCATTACAAGCAGATCGGAGAGCTGAAAATCAAAGGCGAAGAGTTCACATGACTTTGGAGTTACCCTGGAGTGCTGATAGGGCGATTCAGCAATTTGGTAAGTGTCTCTACTGGATGTCTCTGAGAGAAAAGATGTTTCTGGAGGCATGCTTACATGTCTGTATGAGACATCATAAGCCTGTGGAACTCTCAGATCCTACATTGAAGTGTGTTCTCTTCATACCATGACGTATAGTAGATTATGAATTCCTTTTTGCCTGGTTTCCCACGATATTGAGATCTGTGGTAGGATAGCACGGCGTCCGTGACCTCCAAGAACAGGATTTCTTGAGGTCTTCCAGAGAAGCCAGCTACTTACATGTTCATTTCATCCCTTAGCAGGTACACATTCCTGTTCCTGTTCTCTGCTTTTTCTTGTGATCTGGTAATACACTCAAAACATTCAGAATGGCTATGTAGTAATAGTGGTTAACCAAATGGTGGCAGCACTTTTCCATTTAAAGCAGGTTCTAGTCCTTGACTAGTAACGACTGTGATGTTAGAGTTAAAATTGCTCTTCTGGGGTGCTACAAGAAAGGATATATTATCTTTAATTGTTCTTTTCAAGGGTATTTTAGTTAGATCAGTGCCAGCTTAGCCAAGGGGGATGTGCGGGCTTATAATTTCAGCACGTGATTGGTAGATCCAGAAATAGTAGGTGTTTTAGGCCTGACTAGCTGCATAGTGAGTTTGATGTCACTTTGGACTATGTGAGACCTTGTCTCTATACCTGTTCAGTGGTAAGTGCTAGGAATTAGAATATCCCGTTCTACCTAATGAGCTGTACATGTCGCTACAGGAAGAACACACAGGTCAAACCAAGTAACTGCTCCAGAGTATGTCTTTTTGATTTCGGAACTGGCTGGAGAACAGAGATTTGCATCTATTGTTGCTAAGAGACTCGAGAGTTTGGTAAGTTTTTGAGTTGTTAGATGTATCTCACAGATGATCTGTGTTAGCTGACTTCCGGGAGGAGTTGATGATATCTTGACCGGGAATTCTGTTTCCCAGGGGGCACTTACCCATGGTGACAGAAGAGCAACAGAATCTAGAGATCTGAGCAGGTTCAACTTTGACAATAAGGTACATTTCGGCATCTTTACCATTGTGGATGTTTGTAGTTTATGCAGTGACAGAGAAATTGATTACTGTTAAACACTTTGCTTGCTGCTAGCTTTGCCTTGTATAGCTTATGTGAGATAGGATTTTACACGTCATCAGATCTTTGCATACTTCTTTTTTTATTCCTGTTGGAAAACACTACTAGAGTATTTGTGAAGGCATCAAGAATGAGTTATTAGAAATCAGATAAGTCATTAACGTATTGAATGCCTGCTGTCTTTAAAGGCACAGAATAGACAATCCTAAAAGTATGTGTGTTTTAGCATTTTGATTACAGTTACAGTTTTCATGGCATTTAATGTGGGTTAAAAAAAAATACCTAAATGTTGAAGTTGGTTAAAACATTTCCCCCTTTATTACAGTATGGAAGAAATGCTTTGGAAATTGTTATGAAATCCATTGTAAACTTGGATTCTCCTATGGTATCACCACCTCCAGACTACCCTGGAGAATTCTTTAAAGGTAACTTAAAAATGATCATAACTGGGAATAAAGTTGATATTCTATTGCTACAGTGCTTCCCTTGCATGTTTGAATGCCTTGGTTCCATCCCCAGTATCAAACTAGACTTCGTAGTGTATTCCAGGAATCTCTGCACTCAGCATGATGAGGCAGGAAAATCTTGAGTTTAGGCCAGTCTATATAGTGAGACCCAGTTAAGAACATTAGCACCTGGGTTTTCTTTTTTTTTTTTTTTTTTTGCTCCCCGTTGGGGAAGCACCTGGGTTTTCATCTCAGCATCTAGTTGATAGCTCACAATCATCTGTAACTCCAGGGTACCTAAAACCCTACCTTGGCCTTTGTGGGCACTGTACACATGTGGTGCCCAGGCCTAAATATGGGCAAAACAATCCTACACATAAGTCTTGTAAGCCTGATGTAGCATACATGCCTTTAATCTCAGGAGTTAGAGGCAGGTAGATCTTTGAATTCAGGACAGCCAGGATTACACAGAAGAACCCAATTCAGGAAGTGGGAACGTGGTTCAATAAGGTTTCTTAAGGGCATGTTGACCACTTATTCAACATTTACCGTTTGTAGCACTTTACCAGTGCTTCTGGATAAGACCTGAATGAAAACATTATGTCCTTATATAATCATTAACACAAAATTGTAGCGATTTTGTGAGTACTTAGATAAAGAATCTCTGTAATATACAGGGTGTTCTTGTAAAAAGATAAGATTTGTCCTGTGTATGTATGTGTTGATTATTTTGAGGGGGTGGTGAAGTGAATATTCATAGCGTGTGTGGCGGTCAGAGGACAGTTTATGGGAGTTTATTCTCTGTCATCGTTGTGGGTCCCAGGAATTGAACTTAGGTTATCAGACTTGACAGCAGCAAGCATCCTTACTTACTGTGCCATCTTGACAGCTCTCAGTTCGGTTTTTTGTTTTGTTTTGTTTCGGTTTTTGTTTTGGAGACACCGTAACCCAAGTTGTCCTGGAACTCACGTGTGCTGGACTTTTACCTTGAAATTTTTCTCCTGCTCCAACCTCTTGAGTTCTATATGAAGGCACCAAATATAAGGTGTATTTGTTGTTTGTTTTTCTAGGCAGGGCTTCACTTTGTAGCCCTGGCTGTCCTATCCTGGAGCTTGATCTGTAGACCAGGCTGACCTTGAATTCACAGGGATCAACCTGCTTCTGCCTCCTTAGTGCTAGGATTTTAAGTGTGTACCACCACCTGGCTAAATTTTTGTTTATTCATTCATTCACATCTACCAAGACAAAGTTTCTCTAATTAGCTCTGTCTGTCCTGGATCTAGCTCTGTAGACCAGGCTGACTCTAAACTCAGTAAAGAGATGGGCCTACCTCTGCCTCCCCAATGCTGGGATTAAAGGTGTGCACCAGCACTGCCCATCTGGTGTTAAAGTGTTTTAATGAGGGTCTAGGGAAAATTTTAGTGGTAAGTAGTCAATCTCTAGCACTACCAAAACCACTAGACTCCAAAGAAACCATACACACAATGTGAGATTTGGTGATTTTCGGTTTTGAGCTTATTGGGTACTTTGGTTATCAATTTAATTCTGGTTGTTAAAATAAAGCACAGTACATAGACTAAATCTTAATGCTAGAACCTAATCTTGTTTGATTAACAGCTCATTGAATCATTTGAACTGTGAAGATTTTTCATAATTTTTTTTCTTGTAGATGTTCGGCAAGGACTGATAGGAGTGGGCCTGATTAATGTTGAAGATCGGTCAGGAATTCTTACTCTTGATAAAGGTAATGTCACTATGTGTACATGTAACTTGTATTAATAGAGCCTTCTTGAGGCTGTTGTGCACTAAAGCCTCAATTCGTGTGTGTGTGTGTGTGTGTGTGTGTGTGTGTGTGTGTGTGCGCGCGCGCGCGCGCGCACGTGTGTGTGTGTGCATACTTGCTCACATGCCCCAGAGAGATGACATTGGAGAAGTCTGGTTCTCTTGTTCCTTGTTGCACCTTGCTTTTGGGAAAGAGTCCTTTCTGATTCTGTCCTGGCTACTTTAAGCCAGCTGACCCATAAGTTTCCGGGTGTTATGTGTCTTCCTGCCCACTGTAGAACTGCTTGACTTACAGATAACCACTCATCTGGTATTTTTTTACATTCAGGCTTGAATGGCAAAGCACAGTTGAATTATTGAATCAGTTCTGTAATTTTGTACTTTTGTGACACAGTCACACTCTAGCCTAGATTGGCCCTACTAGACTCATGGCAGTGCTTTTGCCTTAGCCATCCTAGTTCTGGGATTGTAGGTGGTTCTAGAATGGAACCTCCAGAGCCTACTTGTAAAGTGTCATTCCACCCAGTTATCTGAAGCCCTCTTTATATTTTGTTGTTTATTTGCTTATGTTCTTTTAGCATCTGTTTCTGGATAGGGATTGTTAAAACTAAGCATCCTCATGAATGTGACAGGTGAGGGTAGGAAAGGATGGCAGGACATGGCAGAGCTGGGTGCTCCAGGTTCATCCTGTCCTGGATTTTGTGATTTCCCAGAGACATGTATTAGATAAAAAAATATGTCCCACTTCTTTAAGAAAAAAAAAAGACAGTATTACAAAACGGTCCTGTTTGGGCTGTAATTCATTTGCTTAGGTCCCTGATGGTGTCATTGGTTTTGCATTCACATGGACTGTTTTCCCCCAGATGGTTATTGGCAGTGACCTAAATCATTCTGGCTAGAGCTTGAATTGCCCTAAACGTACTGATGTGGCAATAGCCTCTTTTTAAAACTCTCACTTATTGGGCTGGAGAGATGGCTCAGTGGTTACTGCTCTTCCAAAGGCCCTGAGTTGAATTCACAGCAACCACATGGTGGCTCACAACCATCTGTAATAGCTCTTCTGGCCTGCAGGCATACATGCAGGAAGAACACTGTATAGATAATAAATAAATAAACCTAAAAAAATTATTTACTTACCTATCTTTGGTGTATTTACTTAACTTTCTGTCTGTCTGTCCGTCCGTCCGTCCATCCATCCATCCATCTATTGAAGGGTAGGGTCTTTCACTGTCTCCCTGACTGTACTGGAACTTGTAGTGTAGACTAGGCTGGCCTTGGAACTCAAAGAGGTCCATCTATCTGCCTCTGCCCTTGAGTGTTCCTTGTTATTTTTTAGATAGGCCCTTGCTGCATGGGCCAGATTCACCTTTATCTCACTCTGATAGATTCTAGGCCTTGAATCTCTTGCCTTAGCCACATGAATAACTGGGATCCACCGCGTGCCCTCGGGCCAAGCCTATAATAGATTTTTAACCCCATATTATAACTAGCTCTGGCTACAGATATGATCAACCTGGTCAGGAGTTTACTGTCATCTGGTTTTGTTTTGTTTTTTTTAAACAGCCCTAGAGCTCTCTATGTAACCAAGGTTGGCCTTGTACTTAGAGCAATCCTGTTGCCTTAGCCTTCCAAATGCTCTGATGTAATTTAAGTTACCCTGTCTGGCTAAGATTTAAAGAAATACTGAATTCATGTGTAGATGGAATTTTCTGTCCCAAAGAAGTACACAGAGGCTTATAGTAATTATAAACTATTTGTTCTATTAGCTCATGCTTATTATTAACTAGCTCTTAGAACTTAAATTAACCCATAATTCTTGTCTATATTTAGCCATGTGGATTGGTACCTTTTCTCGGTGAGGCAGTCTCATCTTGCTTCCTCTGCATCTGATGACTGCATCTCTCTGCCTTTCCTCTTCCCAGAATTCTCTTTGTCTGGTCACTGCCTGGCTACTGACCAATCAGTATTATTAAATTAATACAAGTGATAAAACCTTACAGTGTCCAAGAACATCATTCCACAGCATCCATGAGTTAGACAGATTGCACACGGCAGTTAAGGGAACTTCCTTCTCTAGCACAGGACTGGAATTGTGTTCCCAGAACTATTACTTACATTGGTTAGCTCACAATCATCTATAATTCGGTCTTCAAGAGATCTGATACGTTCTTTACCTTTGAGGATACCTGGGCTATCATGCACATTCTCCAATACAGACAGATACACATAAATAAGTCTTTTGAAAAGTAAATGAATCCAGGAGCAGAGTTCAGACATAAGTAGTTTTTCAATGTCCAGGGCATTTCAGTTGTGTAGCCAGGATGAAGACTCAAAATTTAGTAGTTGAGGCCGGGCGGTGGTGGCGCACGCCTTTAATCCCAGCACTCGGGAGGCAGAGGCAGGCCTCTGTGAGTTCGAGAACTACAAGAGCTAGTTCCAGGACAGGCTCCAAAACCACAGAGAAACCTTGTCTCAGGGGAAAAAAAAAAAAACTTAGTAGTTGATCTTGGAGCTAAAATTTAATATTGGGTAGCTGGGTGTGGTGCTGTTAAGCCTGTAACCAAGCCCAGCATTGGGGAAATTGAAACAAGATGGAGACTGTGTCTCAAAAAAGATTTGGAGCCAGCGATATTCTGCAATTAAGAGCTTGCAGAAGATCTGAGGTTGATTTCCTGCTTTCATGTACACACACGCTCACACAAACTGTATAATTAAAAACAAAGATTGAGGCGGTGGCAGAAGCAGGAAGATCTCTTGAGTTCAAGGCCAGCCTGGTCTACAGAGATGGTTCCAGAACAGCCAGAGCTACAAAGTGAAACTCTGTCCTAATAACTCTAAATGAATAAATAAGCAAGCAAACAGACAAATTCACTGGAGTGATGGTTTAGTGTTTAAGAGCTCTGGTTGCTCTTCCAGGTTTGCTTCCAGCACCTACAAGGTAACTACTATTTCCTCTTCTGGCTTCTCGGGCAGGCACATGGTACAAAGACACACATGCAGGCAAAACACCCATACATGGGAAGTAAATGTACATTCAGATAAATCTGAGTGGGGAGCAGAGGTCGGTGGATGTCTATATGTGAGTTCAAGGCTGCTATGGTCTATAAAGTGGGTTCCAGGACAGCCAGGACTGTTACACCAAAAAACTCTGTCTTGGGGAAGAGAAAAATAAATAAATAAATAAATAAATAAATAAATAAATAAATAAATAAATAAATAAATAAATGTGATATGATATAATACAAGATTTGATGTTGGTGAACCAATATTCTTATATACTAAATTATATTCATAGAAAAGTAGAAGGTACAAAAAGTCAGTTTGACTGTCTTAAGCTTGTGTTGGCAACTGTTGGTGTCCAAAGTTGGGAAGGGGCAGGTTCAGTACTAGAGCCCTATACTCTAACGACACTGCAAAATTTGGGAGGAAGACTAGACCTGGAAGTGAGACTTTGGAGGTTTGCTTAGCTAAGGAAAAAAATTAATTTATATGAAGCCGGGCAGTGGTGGCGCACGCCTTTAATCCCAGCACTTGGGAGGCAGAGGCAGGCGGATCTCTGGGAGTTCGAAGCCAGCCTGGTCTACAAGAGCTAGTTCCAGGACAGGCTCCAAAGTTACAGAGAAACCCTGTCTCGAAAAACCAAAAAGAAAGAAAAAAAAAAAGAATTCATGGAAATTTTCATCTATTCTTGTCATTGCAGACTATAACAATATAGGAAAATTCTTAAACAGAATTCTGGGCATGGAGGTACATCAGCAGAATGCGTTGTTTCAGTATTTTGCAGACACGCTTACTGCAGTTGTTCAGAATGCCAAGAAGAATGGAAGATATGACATGGGAATCCTAGGTGAGTGGGGACACTCTCGTGCTGTCTGTGGTCCTTGTCCAGAGTATCTCCCCACTTATACATCTTGTTTCTTTCTGAAGATCTGGGTTCTGGAGATGAGAAGGTGAGGAAGAGTGATGTAAAGAAGTTTCTGACTCCAGGATACTCCACCTCTGGCCACGTAGAGCTATACACAGTAAGTCTAGAAAGTGCGTGTTGCTCACTAGTCCACACACATGAGCTGCATTCCAATCTCTGTGTCTTTTACAGATTAGTGTGGAGAGGGGAATGTCTTGGGAGGAAGCAACCAAGATTTGGGCAGAGCTGACAGGACCAGATGATGGCTTTTACTTATCACTGCAAGTAAGAATTGGAATTTCTTCAAAGTGTTATCAGGAATTAACATGCTGCTTCTTGTTTTTTTGCTGATTTTTGTGGCTTCAAGTTTTCTTTCTTTGTGAGACAGACCTCACTACGTTTCCCTGACTTGTCCTGTAAAAATCTCTTTGTCGATTAGGCTAGCCTTAAATTCACAGATCACTGTGCATCTGCCTCTGGAGTGCACGATCATGCCTGGCTCCCCTTAACCATTAAAATTTTTTTTTTATTGTGTATGGCTGTGAATGCCATATCAGGCTTAATTTTACATATATAGAATATTTTGCTTCTATGATATCTGTCTAGCGAAGTTTGTCTGGTGCCCACAAAGGCCAGGTAGGGCATCAGATCCCTCTGGAACTGGAGTTAGATACAGACAATTGTGAGCCACCATGAGGGTGCTGTTAACCAAGCCCAGGTCCTCTCAACCAGTGAGCCATCTTTGCAGCCCCACACATTCTCATTATAAAAACAGTTGTATTTCTGTATTGTGGGAGCATTGGGCAATTAGAGTGTACTCCTTGAGCCTTGTCTTACTCCTGTGGTCTCCTCTGATCAGTGAGTGGCGTTCTCTCAGGTTAAAACCTTAAATGTAGGCTTGTGGTTAAATACTTATACATTTAGCTGTTTTTGTCTTTTTTTGGTTTGGTTTGGTTTGATTTGTTTTTTGAGACAGGGGTTTCCTATGTAACAGTCCTGACTCTATTGGAACTCACTCTGTAACCAGGCCGGCCTCAAACTCACAGAGTTCTGCCTGCCCTGCCTCCTGAGTGTCGAAATTAAAGGTGTGCACCACCTCCACCTCATGCTGTTGTCGTTTGAATTAATGAATTTGTTGCTGTGATGTTATGATAGAATATTTTCAATTGTGTAGGATCAAATTCTTACATATTTTTTTTCAATTGTTCTTTTAATAGATAAGAAACAACAAAAAAACTGCAATCTTAGTTAAAGAAGTAAACCCTAAGAAGAAACTATTTTTAATATACCGACCAAACACTGGGAAACAACTCAAATTAGAAATTTATGCTGATCTGAAAAAGAAATATAAGAAGGTATTTTCTCACACGTGATGTGTGAATGCTTGCTTCATTGTAGGGACCTGTGTTGGCTGCAAATCCTGGGCCCAAGGATGGTGATTTTATGATAAGAGCAAGTTTTTTTACACATTGCTGTTGCAGTTTTGATGTTACTGCCTCTTGAGACAAAATGAGCGTGACTCTCCATGCCCAGGGCACAGTACCGTGGTTTAGTGTGGGGAGGTCCTTCCTACCAGCTTTTGATTTGTCGTGAGCGTGCTATATGTTTTTATCCCACACATTTCCAGAAAATAGTCAATGTCTGTTTTTTCCAACATTACTTACAGACTTTCTCAAAGGATTACCTTAACCTTTGTGGAAGTAATTGTATTCAACTAGCTCTCTGCATGCCTTATTTCAGGAGGGCCTCAGTGAGCAGTGGTGTTTACATTACACTGCAAGTGGGGGCTAGGGTTTCTGGTGAAGATGATTTTTTTTTCTTGACTGCTTCTGGAATTAGTGACCAGGTCAGGTGTTCAGTTTATCAGTGGGATTTTGCTTTGTCTTTGCAGGTAGTCTCTGAAGATGCCCTGGTGCACTGGCTGGATCAATATAACTCCTCTGCAGACACCTGTACTCATGCATACTGGTCAGTGCTTTCATGTTGCTTCACATATATTTTTAAGTATAATCAAGATTGAAAGACACCTATTTTTTGTGTGGAGCAGTGCTGAATCTCTGTGTACCCTTGTGATTCTATTCCATGTACCTCCCAAGTTCAGGAACTGTACATGAGCTGCAATGTCCCATTTTTATTCTCTATGAGTATATGATTGTGAGCAAATGAGCAACTTGACTAACGTAGGGACAGTTCATGTCATCAGATGACATTTAGAGACCTGCCATGGTAGTCAAGGCCTATATTCCCACAGTTGGGAAGTTCAAAGCCATTCATACAGGAAGTTGAGGCCAGCCTAGGCTACCTTGAGACCCTGACTTAATAACAACAGATAATGTGTAGATAACATTTGTGGACCAGGCGCTGTTGGAGGGGACACCTGCATTTTCTTCATGCTTTGTTATTAGCAAGGAGCCAGTGTCTAGCAGCATAGCCTTAATTACCATCCCTCTGATAGAAATTTGTTTGTCAGTCTTTTTCCCCCCCTCATTCCCTCTTTCCCTCTTAATATTTGATTGATTGACTTTTTTTTTTTTTTTTAGGCAGGGTTTCCTTATGTAGCCCTGTCTGCCCTGGAACTCACTCTTGTAGACTAGACTGGTCTTGAACTTACAGAGGTCTGCTTTCCTCTGCCTCCCCAGTGCTGGTATTGGGCATGTGCCACCTCTGTCAGGCTTTTTTCCTTTCTTTCTTTCTTTCTTTCTTTTTATTTTTATTTTATTTACTTATTTATTTATTTTGAATCAGGGTATCTACTCTAGTTCATGCTAACCTGGAAACGAACTCCCAGGCCTTGAATTTGACTTACTCCTTTCTTATTCCCCTGAGTACTAGGATTATAGGTGCTCGTCACTGTGTCCCTTTTTCTTTTTTCTTTAAAAAACAAAACATAAAACCTTACTGGGTAGGTGTGGTAGTTCATGTTTGCAACCCCATCATTCAGGAGAATTCAGACTTGAGGGCAGAATGTGCAGGACCCTGCTTCAATATAAACAAATGAAAAGAAGCAATAAGGGGACTGGAGAGCGGGCATCATAACACAAACCTTTAATCCCAGTACTTGGGAGCAGAGGCAGGCAGATCTCTTGAGTTTGAGGCTACCTGTTCAACAGCCAGAGCTACACAGAAAAACTCTGTCACAGACAAACAAAAAGGCAGAGGTTGAGGCCTGGAGAGATGGTTCAGTATGCCTTCTGCTCTTCTAGGAAACCCAAGTTCAATTACTCGCACCAATGTCAAAGGACTCAACTGCCTGTAACTTAGACAAGCTCTAATGGCTCTCATGCTGCCTTCTGACCCCCTCAGACACTGCAGTATCATGATTCACTGACATTATAGAGGCAGAACACCCATGCACATAGAAGTAAACATCAAATCTCAAAAAATTAATTGCATATTTATGTGTGCTCATACTTGTATAGTATTGTTATGAGGCACACACATGGCAGTCAGAGGACAACTCTGTTGCTTTTCTCCTTCCACTTCTATTTAGATTCTGGGACCCAAGCTCAGGTAGTGCCTACTCTGCAAGAGCCACCTCCCCGTCCATTTTATTTTTCTTAAATTTATTTAGGTACATCTGTCAATGAACCGGGAAATGTTTGACTGTACTATAACCTCCCTTTTCTCATTATCTTAATCCTTATATTTATCTGTGTTATTTATGTTCCAGTTACTGTGTCTTCCACTAGTCAGACTTGAAGCAGACACTAGTGCTTCACTGACACAGCATCAACTGGCGGGTGAAACGGGACCATTGCAGTGTCAGAAGTGTGTAGATAGTAACCAAGTGAGTAGGAAGGTCATTCTTGAGTATAGCTGAACTTGCAGGAGTAATTGTGACATGTCAGATTTGGAAAGGATAACTTAGCCCAGGGGATGTCCTAGGAAAAGGTCATAGAATTATTTTCCACTCAATACATGGCTAGACTTTGCAGATTGCTCATGTGTATGCATGTTTCTATACATATTTCTCCTTCTGTGTTTCCTAGGCGTGGCAATTGTAAAAAAGCAAGTTTAGGATTGGTATGTGAGATAGGTCTCCGTTGCCGCACATACTATGTGTTATGTGGCTCAGTTCTGAGCGTCTGGACAAAAGTGGAGGGAGTTCTCGCCTCTGTCAGTGGCACGAATGTGAAAATGCAGATAGTGCGGCTAAGAACAGAAGATGGACAGCGGATTGTAGGTAAGCTTTTTTGTTTTGGTTGTAGAGGGCAAATCAGATCCACTAACACCCTGCTAGCCTGATTTTTGTCTTCAAACTCATGTGTCTGAATCACCCACTGCCACTCCCTCAGGTGCTGGGATCACAGGCAGGTTCCACCATAGCCAGTCATACTTGAGCCTTGTAGCGGACTCTGATCTGGCAGTAGTTGTCTCTGGCACTGCTCTCAACTTCTCTTGCCCATTATTCTCTGCCACTCTCTGCTCTGGAGATGACATACCTTCTTTCCCAGGGTGATGCTTTCAGCCAGGCTGAGAATGCAGCTTCAGGCCACAGCACAGTGGCAAACTTTGAGTCCTGCAGAAGCTGGGGCAGCAGGCTGGATCAGAGCACTGTGGTCAGCTATAGATGTCCTACAAGCGCACTTGTTGCTACACTGTTCCTACTGACCACCTCTCTGTATAGTGGGAAGACTACTTCCCAGTTAGTGAACTTTTTTCCACTCAGGTAGTTGTGGTTGTAAGTTTCACATAAATGAGTTTCCAGTTGCTTGTTTTGGTTTTTTTTTTTGGGGGGGGGGTTTGGGCCTGGAGCTTGGCTGCGGCTGAGCCTGCAG
>NC_022010.1:13184187-13194460 GCF_000317375.1 Microtus ochrogaster
GCCTGCCTCTGCCTCCCGAGTGCTGGGATTAAAGGCGTGCGCCACCACCACCCTGCTCAGTTGCTTGTTTTTTAAAAAAGAAAAAGCACACTTAGCTGCTACATTGAATTCCGATTTCCCAGAGTAGAACTGGGATTCCCTTAGCTAGTACCTGTGCCTCCACTTTCCCTTGTGCTGTTCTGTGTCCATCTCTACTTTTCTCGCTGATTAGGGTATACACTTTCACCCTTTGTCTTTGAGTCATTTTGCACCTTACTGCGTGGAAGAAGGCATGGTGTTTATAGGGCTGATGAAGCTGTGCAGTGGTAGATGGGAAAGTGGTGTGCTGCATACTCCATCAGGAGATAGTGTTACACTAGGAGCATGCCTGCATGCATGTGTGCATCTGGGAGCCTCTTAGGAATAGTTTGAGTCCAGTGTGCACATGTGTGCACATCTGGGGGTCTCTTGGGAACAGCTTGAGTCCAGTGTTTCACCTATGTGGTTTCTGGGGGAGGCTGGTTTGCAGTCCTCTGTTCAGGTGTACTATACAGTGGTTTCTGCTGGACTCTACTTCATAGATTCTTCTTGCTAATTACAGGTTTGATCATTCCAGCAAATTGTGTGTCTCCTCTTGTAAATCTCCTGTCAACTTCAGACCAGTCTCAGCAGCTGGCGGTCCAACAAAAACAGCTGTGGCAGCAGCATCACCCACAGAGCATCACCAACTTGAGCAACTCGTAAAGAGCAGCAGCTTCCACATGGTGTTGAATGCTGTGAGAGCATACCACTTGCATAAAAATCAGGGACAGTTTCCAAAGAATTCTATCTTTTTTTTTTCAGTTGTGCTCTCTAGTTAATTTGGGGTGGGGGCGGGTGGGTTAAGGACAAACCTGGAATAGGCAGCAACGCTGACAGCAAGCAGAGTGGAGGGTACATGTGTCTTTCCTCTTGCTTCCTTGGGGCTGCCTGTGCGCTTTTACTTTGGATGAGCAGAGTGGGTGTGTGTGTGTGTGTGGGTGTGTGTGTGTGTGTGTGTATGTGTATGTATGCGTGCATGCGTGCGCGCTTGTGCGTATGTGTCAGTCTGTCTGTGAGTTAATGCTACAAGACCACATTTGGTTGAAAATGCTTGGAACTTCCCAAACTGGCTTTACTCTTCCTTTCTACAGTGCTCAGGGTTAACACAGTATATCCTTGTCATTACTGTGGGAGTTCCCCAGATGCATGTGTTCCAAGTCTCTAAATACAGAATATATATATTGGTTTCTTTTCCAACTTAAACAATGTTTCCTACAGCATGAAGTGAAGGGTTACGTGCCATGCATTCAGGTTCTTTTGTAGCTTTTGTTGACAGTGCATGTCTTTGAAAGCATGTGTAATCACGATTACCACAGAAGTCACATGGAGAGAAGCATTGAAGATGTACAGCATTGGGTATTGCATTTCTAGTGTTTACCTGGGTGTTGCTTCTAACCCTCAGTCCTGCCCACTCCTCCCTGTCCCAGGTTTATTGTCAAAGTAGTAAGTACATACCTTTTTATGTGATAAAACTCTTGAAAATTTTATTTTAATGTATTAATAGTATTCCTAATTTGTGCTGCAAAATGGCTATGAGCCTTTTCGTAAGTTATGTTTTCCTTAACTTAAACATCGTTTTAGGAAGGAGTATGATTGGCTTCCATCCTGCACACAATCTTTTTTACTTCATTATCTGAATCTGCTTGGTCATTCAAACCGGAAACCGTACTTGAGTTGTAAACTAGACAGTGAAAAAACACTTGGCTTCTGCTGTATGTTGTTGTTGTTGTTGTTACCCAGTAACTTGAATATTGTTTAATGTGCTGTAAGACATTGTAGAGATTGTCTCCAGCTGTTGAAAATGGTAATGTACAAATGTGAATAGACACTTATCTACAACATGGGTAAGTTTGTTTCGCCTATAATAGATGTTTATAAAAAACAGTGAGGGGACAGTTGGTCTTTTTGTTTTTATTTTCCCAGCCTCCCCTTCCCCCATTTTTTTCTACCCTTTTTTTTTGCTTGCACAGGTTGCACTATTGAAAAGTTGAGATTGTATAAATCTGGTTAAAAACTACAAGATAATCAAAATCTTGTAGATGTTGAATAAAAAAGTTATTGTACTAATGAAGTGGACTCTTGTTTAGGCCCTCACTGGGGACTCCAGGCATAGATAGCAGGGCTCTGTAGAACTCGGTGTGGCCTTAGCCTTCCAAGGTAGCCTTAGAGTCTGACTGAAGCCCCTTCCTGAAATCTGAAGTGATCTTTAGGACGGTAAATGATGGTACTTTTGAATGTTTTTCGAGTTGAATTGTTCTCTTTGTAACTTTTTAAACTTCTCAAAAAATTGGGTGAGGTGTGTGTAGTGACAGAAATCTGATGGAGCGCTTGGGGCTCTCATTCTCTCCAGTTTCTTTGGTTAAGTTTACCGTGACATTGTTTCAGATTTATTTATTCTTAGTGCCTCAAAGAACAAATGGAGACTGGTTTCTGTTCTTGGGCACATTTTGCCCAGTGGATGCAACTTTTATCCTCATTCCATGTATCTCAGGCAGTGATCTCATGAGCATCAAGCAGTATCCCTTTGTGGCCTAGATTCAGCTGGCCACCCAGAGTAGAATTGTGTCCCTTTCACAGACTCTTAGCTCTTGTTTCTGAACTGGTGGACCATTCTGCTTCCTTTGGCATATTAAGATAAAAGCCAAGGAAGGACTTCGTAACTTAATTCACTTTTTCCGTGTAACCAAATTGTAGAGGATGGGAAAGATGCTGTGTTGTAGGCTGTTGATGCCAGCCCCTCGCACGTGTAGGCTGTTTGGTGGGTCCTGACTTTTCTGGTGCTTTCAGAGTGGCACCTACCGGATTTCTCTAGCATATGGTTAGTGAACACCTCACCCAGTGATGTCACTATGTCGTGCTCTTCAAGCAGCCACATCTTGGTTAGGGGTCTGTGTTCTGTTCATCATTGTTGTTGTTTAGTAAGAAAAGACCCACAAATACTAGGTGTCTAAAAGGGCCCTTTCAAAGCACTGAAAAGGCAAGTGGTGTGGGAGAGCAGAAGCAGAGTTGCCTCTGCCCACTGCAGTGTTTGTGACACCTGGGGTTGGTGCCCAACCCCTCTGGAAGGGAGCAAGCATGTGCTGTCTGCACCATGCTCCTACAAAATCATTACGTCTGTTTCAGTCACCAGGAAAGCTCCAGCATTCAAGAGTTTCTTGTGTCAAAATTCAAGTCTTTTCAGCCACTGTCATATAAAGTGGGTCCAGTGTCCCACAGGGTCTGAATACCACGTCTGTGTCCAGGGGCCTCTGTGATGCCTTTTCTCCCACTTAAGCAATAGAGCTCTGAGCAGCAGATCCTATCGTTGACCACCAGTGTTTTCAGAGTTTACACTCCCCATCATGCTGAAAATCACTCCCAGGTTCCATGCTGCTCAGGTATTCTTGTTAGAGAGGTCATGGCTCCTTCCCCTAGCAACCTCTGTGCCACAAGCTTGCCCTCTTTGTGGTCAAGTCAGAGAGCTGTAGATGCAGAGTCAGAGAAGTTTTAAAGTGTTTATCTGAACACAGTTGTCAGAAGCTAAGCAGGTTGAGCATTTCTCTCTTTTTGCTACTAAAGTGCAGACCTGCTTTCAGTGTCTGCTTTTTCCTGTGTGTATAGATTAGCAAAGACTTGTATCCAAAGCACTGTAGTAGCTGTAGTGTGTACATACATGTATTTATTCTTACTCAGCACTTAAACCTTTTTGAGTTGCAACAATAAACCTTATAATTTGCTTTGTTTGTGGAGAGAAAAGTTGTAGATTACCAAACTCCGGAGGAGCTAAGTATTTTAGAGCCACAGTTTTGGCTATGCCTCTGGGACATTTATTTGCTAATCTCCACACCATGTTATTAGAATAACTTGTGAGAAACCAGAGAAGGGGAACAAGGACGCGCCATGGAGCTGCCCTCCACTTCCCATATTAGCACAGCCCCTGTGGCTCACCTCTGAAAGCAGGTAGAACATTCTCGTCCCATGAGACTTTGTCCAGGAATCCTGGTTTTATAAAGGGATCTTTATTGGCTCTGGCACTCCCTAGGAATAGTGTCCCAGAAATGCTGCTCTTAAGCCACACAGTGGATGTGTGGAGGCATACTCATGGCAAAAGAAGCTGTGATGGTGTTTGTTAGCGTCCTTCCTATGTGTGTGGACTCTGGTGAACAGCATACACATACACACACCACATAGGTGCTTTGGCACACATCTTCCCTGTCAGGGCTGCAGCGGCTAAGACAAAAACCATTTGCAAGAAAATCTCTCACAAGACTAGCCATCTAAGGCAAATGGGTCCTGTAAGTAAGAGAAACATGGAGATGCAGCTTGACTAGGTGGCAGTTTTTCTGAGTGCCCACCCTCTGTTGTATGCTGTACTTATATATGTACATATGAGTGTATAGAGAAGCAGAGTTCTTCTACATTTCAAGTGTAAATCTTGTAAATCGGGGCCCCATTCACTCGTTCTTGCACCCCCTCTTCTTTTCCCTCCTATTTATTCTTTTCTGGACCCCCATATGGGGCATCTTAGTGCTTTTTTTTTTTTCAATGTAGGAAACTGTGGAAAGCTCAGCTGAGTCAGTGGTTGTTTTTCGAGTTCAGCTTTGCCTCGTGGCTGTAGGAGTCCAGTTGCCCACACATCTGGCTGTAGTCTTGGGCTGTACCTAAGTGCCACTCTTGATCTTGTCACTGTGTGACTGGTTGTGCTTTTTGTTTTCTAGGAGCTGTAGTGAGCCTGCTCCTTTCCTATTTAAGAAAGAAAGCAAAACCATTGCTTCTGTAGACCACCCTTCAGCTCCTTAGCAGCTTGGCTGACTCCTGCCTTTATTGAGGCCTGCTCCAGTGGTTTGTGGCCTGGCTACAGACTTCCTATGTATAAGAAGTTGGATTTCTGTGCCAAGTAGATGACTTTATGGCAAACACCAGTAATCTGATTTTTATATAACTGGTCACAAATGTTTCTAGCGGTCAGATGAGCTTAGTACATGACAGATGACCTCAGAAAACAGTTGTCATCCCTTCTACAACAGCCTTCAGCATATATGACAGGTCCGTGTTAGAGTCTCACCCCTGCCAGGAAAAGCTGTAAGCAGAGGAGCTGAGCTTTGTGGGGTTGGTGCTGGTACTGAAGGTGCAGTGGGGTCCTGGAGATGGTGCTGACCTTCACCTAGGGGGCAGGAGTGGTTTTATTTACAGACCTTTGTACCCTCAAAAAATGTCCTCTGTAATTTCTCAGGAAAGATTTCAGTGAATATTCAGCTTGGTAGACTTGATGACACTTTGAAAATTGCCTACATTTGGCTGAGTCTTTGGAACTTAGTTGTCGTGATTGAAGATCTGTCAAAGTGCTCCAGCAGGAATTCCCCCCTTACCCTATTTCCCTTTCTTTGGTGCCTGAGACATAGTTGACCTGTGTCCTGCAGCAGCAGCCAGCCATGTGCAAGGGATATAGCAGGGTATAGTTAGAAGCTGTACAGCAAACAGTTAGCTGTGAGATACACAGTGTGGAGAAAGAAGAGGTGGCGGCTGCCTTTTGGGTTTTTTTTTTTTGCACTTCAGGCTGCCTTGGCTGAGGAACAGCATGGAAATCCCTTGGGGAGAGCTAATCTGGCCTTTCTGCTTCTGGCCCTCTATCCCAGACCCCACCCCAAGCACCATGTAAACCTGTGCAGACAGATGCATACGGAGGACCTTGCTGCCAAGGCAGTGTCTGGCGCTCAGGAGGGTAAAGAAACCTGAGCTGCTTCTGGCTTACTTGATGAGATGAGGGAGCCCACTTTCTTTTTTTAACATAGCACAGTGCAGCTTCACCACTCTAAAAAAAAAAATCACCCTGTTCATAGTTTTTACTGAATTTGCAAACTACTATTACTGCTTCTCAATAACCACTTCTATCATCAACCATGCGGGGTGGGAGAGGTGTACTGTGTCTGCAATAAAACTTGTGCCAGCTTCTACCTCCTTACGCAAAGGGTATTTTATATGTAGGCGCTGGTCTTCCTCATCTGACACTGTGCGTCTGGGAACATCTGAAGGAGTCCAAAGACCTGAAACAGAGAAGGATGTAAACTCTTGGGTGGCTTCTGTTGTCCTCAAATTCTCTCTTGTATTGCTGCTCTGCACAGGAGTGTCCATCTGAATGAAGGCTAAAGGCTGTTCCCATGATGCCACACTGCTGCCTTCAGCCTCTCCTGGAAACCTGTTCCCGAGTGTCCAGACCGAGTGCTGCCGTCATTTTTATATGTAACTTTCAAATTCAGTCTCATGCAATACAAGTGTATCGGCTTCACTGATCAGGGTTCATTCACCCTGACTAGAAACACTCCATCTTCACACTGAAAGAACTCTGTATTTAGGTTTTGGTTGTGGTTTTGGTTTTCATTTTTGTTTGGATTTTGTTTTCTGTTTTTGTAAAATTCTTAAATAAAATTAAACAATTAAATATGCTTTTCTTTCTGGTGTTGTGTGGTTTTGGGGTACCTGTTGCACTGTGTCATTAACCTCACTCACCTCATTGTCTGTTGTCCCTTGACAAGAGTTTTTATGTTGGCACTTTGAAAAGGTCAGGTGATAGAATACTTGCCTAGCGTGTGCAAAAAGGCCTGTAACCACAGAGGCTAAATCATGGAGGGCACTATAAGGTGGGTATTGACTTGCCTGTGTGCTATTATTGGTTTATTCAGTAAGCCCAGGCTGTGACACTGGCTGCAAAGGCACAGGCAGACAGCAGCCACAAGAGGTTAGGGCTTCAGTGCTCAGTGGTTAGACTGCACCCCAGAGCCATCAGTCTGAGTCTAAGCAGGGAATGTGGATAGTGAAACACAGTCTGTGGAGCTGGAGCCAGTGCTCAGTGCTCTCTAGGTTGTCTACTTGGTCAGAACTGTAGTTTTCAGGTGAGCTTTCTCTGTTCATAAGAGATGAAATTCTCTTCAGAGTCTAATTTTTATGAAATTGGTGCCTGAAATAGTTACATAGAAAATGTTTAAACAATTGGGGACTCTTTGCTGTTCCCAGTTTGGGATAGCTCATGGGTAGGGGCAGTTTGCAACAAGACCTTGTAGAAATTAATGGAAGCTTCTCAGGAATACGCACTGAGGGTCCTATAGAGACCAGTGAGCCACCATGGGAGAGCAGAATGGGATGCTAGTACATAGGACAGAAGGGACTGGGGACCATGCACATGAATGTGCACTGGTGCAGGAGTCTCATCTGGTTAGAGAATTGGGAGTGAGTGGTTTCGTGTCCAGTGTGCTCTCTGTGTTTGTCTGTGTGTTACCCATCTCAGCATTTTAAAGTCCTCATAACAAGTTCAAGTTCCTTGCCCTCAGCTTACAGATGAGGCGGGCACAGAGGTCAGAGACCTACAAGTTTCAGTGCCTACTTAAGTCAAATGTTGAATCCTGCCATTCATCCCCTCTGCCAAGAGTGGAAGGGAGAAGAAACTTGGAGCCAAGGGTAGATTTTTTTTGATTATTTTTTTAAGATTTATTCTAGGAGTTAAGAGATGGCTCAGCAGTTAAGAGCACTGACTACTCTTACAGAGGTGCTGAGTTCAATTCCCACCAACCACATAGTGACCGACAGCCATCCCTAGTGAGATCTGGTACCTTATTCTGACATGCAGGGAAACAGAACACTATTTATAATAATTAAATCTTTTAAATAAAAGATTTATTCTGGGGGTTGGAGAGATGGCTCGGTGGTTAAGAGCACTGCCTGCTCCTCGGGTTCAATTCCTAGGACCCACATAGCAGCTCAGAGCTGTCCGTAACTCTAGTGCCAGGGGATCTGATGCCCTCAGGCAGACTTGCATGCAGCCAAAACGCCAATTTTCATAAGGATATATATATATTTTTTTTTTTTTTACTCGTCTGAGTGTATACATGTACCCATAGGCTAGAAAAGGGTGTCAGAGCCCAGGGAGCTGGTGTTGGTGCCAGTTCACTAGAAGAGCAGGAAGCATTGGCTCTCGCTTGTCCTCCCTCCCTCTCTTTCTCTCTTTCCTCCTCCTTTCCTCCCTCCCTCTCTCGCTCTCTCCAGCCACCTCACAGGCAGGGTTTTAGAGTCTAGGTAGATTATAGGCAAAAGCCTATATTCCCAGCACTCAAAAGGTTTAGGAGAATTGCTGAGGTTTCAAGGCCAGCCTGAGCCAAATAGTATAACCCTGTCCTCTGAAGCCAAGGTTTTTTTTGTTTGTTTTTTTAAATATTTATTATGTATACAACATTCCTTCCATGTATGCCTGCAGGCCTGAAGGGGCACCAGATCTCATTACAGATGGTTGTGAGCCACCATGTGGTTGCTGGGAGTTGAACTCAGGACCTTTGGAAGAGCAGGCAATGCTCTTAACCACTGAGCCATCTCTCCAGCCCATGAAGCCAATGTTTTAGAGCATGGCTTTTCTGGATGGGGTGTGGGGGGTGGGAAGGCACACAATCTGGGTGCAGTGGTACAGGCTGGCTGTAATCGCAGTACTCCAGAGGGAAGGCTGAATTAGAGGGCAGCTTGGGCTGTATGAGTAACTTGAAATGTTTGAGAATTTAAAATTTCTACATGTTGCCAGGCGGTGGTGGCGCACGCCTTTAATCCCAGCACTCGGGAGGCAGAGGCAGGCGGATCTCTGGGAGTTCGAGACCAGCCTGGTCTACAAGAGCTAGTTCCAGGACAGGCTCCAAACCCACAGAGAAACCCTGTCTCGAAAAAACTAACTAACTAACTAACTAAATAAATAAATAAATAAATAAATAAATAAATAAATAAATAAAATTTCTACATATTGTGATGTGTTTAGGGGAATTTAATCTGGCACACACATGTCACAGCATTAATTGAACATGGCAAAAGGAATATTAAGTTTTTTACTCAAAACTTTAATGTGAGTTTGAAGACAGGACATTCTGATGTTGCCCATACCTTTAATTCCACAGAAGAAGGTGAATCTCAGTGAGTTTCAGGCCAGCCTGGTCTACTTAGCTAGTTTCATGCCACCAAGGGCTACTAATGAGACAGGTAAAGGTGCATGCCACTGAGTCCCCAGAAAATCATCCTCATTGCACACAAAACAAATGATAATGAATTTTTAAACAGTTTAAAATGTGATGCTGGAGAGATTGATTGAGGCCAAGAACACTGGTCACTCTTGCAAAGGACCTGGGTTTGCTTCCAAGCACCCACATGGCGGCTCACAGCCACTTCTGTTCCAGGGGAGCAAATACTGTGCTCTGACCGGAGGCCACCAAGCGTGTACTGACACACTGACACACTTGCAGGCCAAACACAAGTAGTAAAGTTTTATCTTTTGGGTTTTTTTGGTTTTTTTTTTTTTTTTTTTTTTTGCTGTGTAGCCTGTCATGGAAATTGCTCAGTAGACCAGGCTGGCATTGAACTCACCAATCCACCTGCCTCTGCTTCCCGAGTGCTGGGATTAAAGTCGTGAGCCACCACTGCCCAGCATAAAATAAATCTTTGAAAAAATTTTTTTTATTAATTTATTATATATATGCCTGCCTGAGCACCAGATCTCATAGATGGTTGTGAGCCACCATGTGGTTGCTAGAAATTGAACTCAGGACCTCTGGAAGAGCAGCCAGTGCTCTTAACCTCAGCCATCTCTCCAGCCCGGGGTGGGGGGGACTTTTAAGAAAAGTTAAAAAGTGGGGACAAGCCAGGCGGTGGTGGCGCACGCCTTTAATCCCAGCACTCGGGAGCCAGAGACAGGCGGATCTTTGTGAGTTCAAGGCTAGCCTGGTCTACAAGAGCTAGTTCCGGGACAGGCTCTGTAGCTACAGTCGTCAAAAAACCAAAAAAAAAAAGTGGGGACAGTGAGATTTGCAGCAGATAAAGTGACTGCCAGTCTTGACAGCCTGAGTTCAATTCTGAGCTCTGTAACAGTGAAGAGAGCCTGCTTCATCCACACCCTTCATACAATAAGGTTTTTTTTAAACCCAGGCAGTGGTGGCACATGCACTCAAGAGGCAGATGTCACGGCCACCCTCAACCCGCAAGGATGATGGGACACCTGGAGCTCTTCTCACTGCAGTTTTATTCAGGACTTTATTCACAGTAATCTTTCTCCTTCTCCCCTCTCTCTCTTTGCCTCTCTCTCCGGGCAAACCTCTCCCAGCCCTTAAGTAGGCATGGGCTGCCAACCCCGAACTGCCAGGTGGGCACTGCCCATAGGTTCACGCATATGCAGGCAGCTGATAATCATTGCGTGATCATAGCATAGGTCAGGCCT
>NC_022010.1:13195505-13196916 GCF_000317375.1 Microtus ochrogaster
ATGGCTCAGAGGTTAAGAGTACTGGCTGCTCTTCCAGAGGTCCTGAGTTCAATTCCCAGCAACCACATGGTGGCTCACAACCATCTGTACTGAGATCTGGCGCCCTGCTCTGGCGTGCGGGCATACATCGAGGCAGAATGTTGTATACATAATTAATAAATAAATAGAAAAAATGAAGCCTTTGGCTCAGCCCCTAGTGCCACTGAAAAGATAAGAATGATAATTACTTGAGCTTTTATTAAAATAGCTAGCCTAATCTTCATATTGAGCTTTCTCCATTTTTGTGTTTGCGCCAACTTGTTTACTTTGACCTAACCTCTTTTAGTATTGTTTGCGTTCCCCACATGTACTTTCTGCCTCACTTTGGGCGCCCTGGTCTAAGTAGTACTGTTACTGATTCTAATCATTCTTGGTGATAGTGGCCAACCTGGTGATTGTGGGTTGTTCAACAGCATGCCTCATCTCACTGGCCATATCTCAGGTGTGACACGCTTCTTCAGCCTCAGTGGTTTGCCCATAATATCTACAGACATTACCAGATGTCCTCTGAGGGACAAGATCACCCTTGCTTATGAGCCACTGCCCTAGAAGCAAGAGAGAGAGAGTGTGTCTGTGTGGTGTGTGCCAACACTCGAGGGTGTGCATTCACAGAGGACAAACCTGAATCCAGGGCACCACCCCTGAGAGACAAAATAAAACACATGTTCTCTGCTGAAGGTTGGAATGTGTACAATACCATTTCCATAAGTATGAATATTTATCAGCTAGTCATTTGAGAGCATGATGTAAAGAAGCCATCTGTGGAGGCCTTTATGGAGATAGAAGCTAAAAGAAATGTGCAAAATACTTATTTTTAGAGTCCAATTCTCCTCTGACAGCTGCCCACTCGGGGTGGTGAGTGCTCTCTAGGTTAGGAGAAGTGACAGCCCACCATTGGCCCCAAAAAGGCCAGTAAGTTATAGAGTGGTGTTAAATATCAACCAAGATAAGATGGCTGGCTAGGGGAGTCTTCCATGAGTCCTGAATATTGAATTTATTTTTTTTTGATTGGGTGTGTCTGTGGGGGTGAACATGGTAAGAGGTTTGTGGAAGTCAGAAGTTGGCAATGGGTCTTCTCCATTGTTCTCCACCTCTGTGTGAAGGCAGAGTCCCTCACCGAAGCCAGCTGGCCCTGAGATCCCCTCTACTCCCATGTGCTAGGATTGCAGGAAAGTGTCTCACCCACACAGCATTTTTGTGTAGATCCTGGGAATTCAAATACTGGCCCTCAGCCTTGCACACAAGCGTTTCTCCATGGACTCGTCCTCCAGCCCTTATTCTTTTTTTTTTTCTTCGAGACAGGGTTTCTCTGTGGTTTTGGAGCCTGTCCTGGAACTAGCTCTTGTAGACCAGGCTGGTCTCGAACTCCCAG
>NC_022010.1:13198096-13199448 GCF_000317375.1 Microtus ochrogaster
GAGGCCAGCCTGGTCTACCAAGGGAGTTCCAGGACAGGCTCCAAAGCTACAGAGAAACCCTGTCTCGAAAAACCAAAAAAAAAAAAAAAAATAAGTAGGAGAAGGCAACGTCAGTCTGCAGCCACCTTTGAAGATATGCCCTGCCTAGTGGTCTAGAGACCTGGAAGCAGGCCCTTCCTCTTAAGGAAACCACTGGTTACTCTTTTCTCTCTCTTGTCCCCTTTCCTCTTCCCTGTGCTAGGTTGGCACCACAGACTACTCCAGAGGGCTGCCTTGTGCTGGAAATGATTCCAAACGATAGGAAGGCCTTTCTAGGCTGTTTGCTTTAGTCAAAAGATACTCAATTTTCTATTTATATTTAGGTATATATGTGGGTGTCTGTGCATGCAAGTGCAGTACCCACTGAGGTCAGAGAGGGCATCTGGAACTACAGATTACAAGCTTGGTGAGCTGGGTGCAGGGACCTAAACCCAGGTCCTCTGAAAGAGCCGAAGGTACTTTGAGTCACTGAGCCATCTCTAGCTCAAGACTGAAATTTTCATTTAAAAAAAAAAGGCAAATCCGTCTGCTTTTGATGCAGGGAGTCCAGAAGATGTATAGAAGTCTATCTTGTAGGGGAACGCTCACGAGGTCTCAACCTTATCCAAAGGAGTGCAGGCGCTAAGGAACACTGTTCCCCTGAACAGTCTTCCCCAGAGAAGAGCATGCCAATTCATTATGGGATGGATGCAGTCCTAGGTTCTGGAAGAGCTAAGGTGTGCCCCAGAGTCAGAGCAGCAGCCCAATAAGCATTTCTTTCTCTAATCTCCATGCTTTAAGAAGGAGCAAGCTCGGGCTGTTAAGAGCATTGACTGCTCTCCCAAAGGTCCTGAGTTCAATTCCCAGCAACCACATTGTGGCTCACAACCATCTGGCCTGCAGGTATTACACACAGACAGGAAAAAAAAAAGGAGCAAGCTCTGTCCTTTAAGAGCAGAAACAGCTCACTGGGTTCAGGGTCTGAGTTCATCTCTGGAAACCACACGCACCCTTCCCATCTGCACAGTAAGTAAAGTCAAACATTTGTGTTTAGTGGCATGCACCTCCTTCACCCGGGTTGAGAGCCAGCCTGATGTGGCTAGTTCCAGGTCACCAGAAGACAGCAGGGTGGCCTCTGTCCACTTGTTCTCTCGCTGTACTCTGCTCTCTCCAGTCACCTCTTCTACCCAGCTCCAGACGTCTCACTGAGATGCCCATCAAACTCAGGAGGTAAACATTCTAGACCATTCTATAAAGAGAGACACTGTCATAAGTGCCTAGATAATAAGACTGGAGTGAGTTTCATATAGTCACTGTTTAATTTTTTTTTTTTT
>NC_022010.1:13199548-13205851 GCF_000317375.1 Microtus ochrogaster
TTCTCTGTGGTTTTGGAGCCTGTCCTGGAACTAGCTTTTGTAGACCAGGCTGGTCTCGAACTCACAGAGATCGGCCTGCCTCTGCCTCCCGAGTGCTGGGATTAAAGGCGTGCGTGCGCCACCACCACCCGGCTTGTCACTGTTTAATTTTATATACATAATTAGGTAATGCATATATCTAGTTTCTGCATACTTTCTCCTTTAAGACAGGGTCCTACTATGTAAGTACATGCTATATAACTGGCCTAGAACTCACCATATAGACCTGGCTGGATCCCACAGAGATCTGCCTGCTCCTGCCTCCTGAGTGCTGGGATTAAAGGTGCCTGCCACCACTGCTGGGAGTCACAATTTCTTGTTTGTTGCTATTGAAGGAACCCAGGCCCTTAGCATATGAAGAATCTCTGGTCTGTGCCACTGTCACCTTATTTGAAGAGACAGGATTTCACAGATGTAATCAAGGATCTGAATGTGGCGTTGATCAGAGTGGCATGTCCACAAGCCACACTCCTTAGAAACTTCAATAAAAGGCCCAGCCTGCCAACACCTAGACCAAAGTTCTGGCTTCTAAAGCTGTGAGAAGGCAGCCATAGTGGCAGGACAGCCTTGACGAAGCAGAACACCTGATGTGGAAAGCCCTTGGAAGAAGGGGAAGGGGCTGGAGAGACCACTCAGCAGTTAAGAACCATTCTGCTGGGCTGGAGAGATGGCTCAGTGGTTAAGAGCATTGCCTACTCTTCCAAACGTCCTGAGTTCAATTCCCAGCAACCACATGGTGGCTCCCAACCATCTGTAAAGAGGTCTGGCACCCTCTTCTGGCCTTCAGGCATACAGACAGAATATTGTATACATAATAAATAAATAAATATTAAGAAAAGAACCATTCTGCTTTTCCCGAGGACCCGAGTTCGATTCCCTGCACTCACATCAGGGGTACACAAGTGTCTGTGACTCCAGTGCCGGGGATCTGATGACTCGCCTCCGTGGGCATCTGCACTCAGTGTGTGCACAGACCCACATGCAGACAGACACATGAAGAACATGGAGGGACCTGGTCCCCCACAGAGGTAGGTATTCTGGTCATGCTTGTTCTTTTTTTTATTTTTTATTTTTTATGGTTTATTTAACTTTATTTTATGTGCATTGGTGTGAAGGTGTCAGATCCCCTGGAACTGGATTTTCAGACAGTTGTGAGCAGTCATGTGGACGCTGGGATTTGAACCCGGGTCCTCGGGAAGAGCAGTCAGTGCTCTTAACCGCTGAGCCATCTCTCCAGCCCCATCATGCTTGTTCTTGATCTCGTAGCACATGAAGTTTGAAGCTAATGATAATATTTCTCCAAAAACTAAGGATCAACAAAATGGCTTGCCTGGTAAAGGCACCTGTCATGCAGATTGACAACTTGAGTCCTGTTAGCAGAGCCTGGATAAAAATCTGTGGTGGCTCCAATTTGTTATCTCAGCCCACTCGGACTGGGAGGCACTGATGGGACGATTGATGAGAAGCTCATGTGCCAGCTAGCCTGGAGCACGCAGCAGTGCAAAGATGGCTGGACAAACCATTCCTGGGGTAGGAGGGCTAGCCTGGAGTACACAGCACTGCAAAGATGGTGGGACAAACCATTCCTGAGGTAGGAGGGCTGGCCTGGAGTACACAGCACTGCAAAGATGGTGGGACAAACCATTCCTGAGGTAGGCGGACCAGTAAGATGAGGCGCTGCAGTAGTACAAGAGTGTCTGGAACCAGACTTTATTTTTCTTTTTTTTCGAGACAGGGTTTCTATGTGGTTTTGGAGCCTGTCCTGGAACTAGCTCTGTAGACCAGGCTGGTCTCGAACTCACAGAGATCCGCCTGCCTCTGCCTCCCGAGTGCTGGGATTAAAGGCGTGCGCCACCACCGCCTGGCTGGAGCCAGACTTTAGGACCTGAGTTCAGTCCCTGAGACCCACATGGTAGAAGAAGAGAGCCAGTTCCCACAAGTTGTCCTCTATTGCATAATATTTTCCTTTTTTTTTTTTTTGGTTCCGTGACTTGGATTCGAATTTTGCATAATATTTTTACAATGTGTGAAGATGTGTTGCTGTGGTCAGACGGACATTGGTGGTGCACACCTTTAATCCCAGATCTGTGAGTTCAAGGCCAGCCGGGTCTACAAGAGCTACAGAGAACCCTGTCTCAAAAAACAAACAAAATGTGTTTCTGTAATTAGTGTAATAAAAAGGTGAACGGCCAATAGCAAGGAAGGAGATGATAGGTGGGATTTCCAGGGAAAGAAAGCAAGAGAAGGAATCTAAGGTGCAGGAGATGCCAGAGAGACACTGCAGAGTTCAGGCAGACTGCACAGAGTAGAAGTAACCAAGTCACGTGGCAGATGCAGATGAATTAAAGCAGGTTAATTTGAGTTATAAGAGCTAGTGAGACAAGCCTAAGATAATAGCCAAGCTTTCATTATTAATAAAAAGTCTCACTGTGAGGTGGTGCCACACGGCTTTAATCCCAGCACTTGGGAGGCAGAGGCAGGTGGATCTCTGTGAGTTCAAGGCCAGCCAGAGCTGTTACACAGAGAAATCCTGTCTCGAAAAACAAAACAAAACAAAAACTGAAGTCTCTGTATTGTTGTTGGGGAGCTGGCAGTCCTACAGTAAAGTCCGACTGCACTTGAGAAAGCTTGTCACACCCTCTGACCTCCGCGTGAGCACTGTGACACCCATGCACACAGTCCCTCAATAAAGGAGGGGCTGTGGAAACCACACCCAAGCCAAGGGGTTCACAGAAGCCTGTAACATACCTTCCAGGTGATCTGATGCTCTCTTCTAGCCTCTAGGGGTGCCTGCATCAGTGTGTGCAGACTCTTCCTATCTCCACACAAATACACACAGAGTTAAAAATAATTTTTTGAAATCAATGGAAGGCTGTGGCATAAGCATGCACATTCTCACATTAAAGAAAAAGAAGGGGCTGGAGAGATGGCTCAGTGGTTAAGAGCATTGCCTGCTCTTCCAAAGGTCATGAGTTCAGGACTGGAGAGATAGCTCAGTGGTTAAGAGCATTGCGTGCTCTTCCAAAGGACCCGAGTTCGATTCCCAGCAACCACATGGTGGCTCACAACCATCTGTAATGAGGTCTGGTGTTCTCTTCTGGCCTACAGACATATATGCAAACAGAATAGTGTGTTTATAATAAATAAATATTTTTTTAAAAAAAAGACAAAGGTCATGAGTTCAATTTCCAGCAACCACATGGTGGCTCCCAACCATCTGTAATGAGATCTGGTGCCCTCTTCTGGCCTGCGGACACACGCACAGACAGAATATTGTATACATAATAAATAAGTAAATAAATAAATAAATATTTTTTAAAAAGAAAAAGAAGTAAAAGTATTATCATAGCACATGATTTTTTATTGTTGCCCCCCCCAACAGAGTTTCTCTGTGTAACCCTGGGTATCCTAGAACTCACTCTATAGACCAGACTGACCTCAAATTCAGAGATCCGCCTGCCTCTACTCGCTGAGTGCTGGGATTAAAGGTGTGCACCACCACCGCCTGGCTTAGGGCATGATCTTATACATAGTATATGTCTAAGAGTCTAGCCCCATGCTATTAGAGCAAGGTGGTTCCAAGAATGGAGCAGCTGCAGGTTCTACAGGAAGACCAGGCTAGGCTATTATAACTAAAGGCCAGCTAACTCCATTGTGTATCTTTTTGGTTCCGTACGTGGATACGTGGAACCCACGTAGAGGGAAACAATTCATGAAGTGTCCTCCACTCTCTGCCCCTGTACTGTGGAACACTTGTTGCTCACATACACAAAATACATTCTTTAGAAATTCAAACCTACAATGACAATTCCAGGGGATAGAGGTTAAGGTCACTAACTGCTCTTGCCGAGGTCCAGGGTTCAGATGCAGCACCACTCCTAGTTAGCTCACAACTCCCTGTAACTCCAGCTGCAGGGGTCTCAAACTTTTCTAACTTACTCAGGCACTTGCACTCACGGACACGTTCGTAATTGAAAAATAAAAAATCTCTCTTTGAGCCGGGCGGTGGTGGCGCACGCCTGTAATCCCAGCACTCGGGAGGCAGAGGCAGGCGGATCTCTGTGAGTTCGAGGCCAGCCTGGACCTTTGAAAGAACAGGCAATGCTCTTAACCGCTGAGCCATCTCTCCAGCTCCCGAAATCTCTTTTTTTTTTTTTTTTTTTTTTTTTTTTTTCGAGACAGGGTTTCTCTGTGGCTTTGGAGCCTATCCTGGAACTAGCTCTGTAGACCAGGCTGGTCTCGAACTCACAGAGATCCGCCTGCCTCTGCCTCCCAAGTGCTGGGATTAAAGGCGTGCGCCACCACCGCCTGGCTCCCTGTGGTTTTGGAGCCTGTCCTGGAACTAGCTCTTGTAGACCAGGCTGGTCTCGAACTCACAGAGATCCACCTGACTCTGCCTCCCAAGTGCTGGGATTAAAGGTGTGCGCCACCACCGCCTGGCTCCCCATAAATCTTTTTAAAATTCAGTTTTTAAATACAGGTGTTTGCATTTGCCACCTATGTGAGCACCAGTGGGGGTTAGGAGAGGGCATCAGATTTCCTGAAACTTGAGTTACAGATGGTTGTGAGCCACCATGTGGGTGTTGGGAATCACACTTCGTTCTTTAGAAGAGCAGCCAATGCTCTTAACCACTAAGCCATCTCCAGCCCAAAAATAAATCTTAAAAAGAAAAGATGAGGACTGGCGAGATGGCTCAGTGGTTAAGAGCATTGCCTGCTCTTCCAAAGGTCCTGAGTTCTATTCCTGGCAACCACATGGTGGCTCACAACCATCTGTAATGAGGTCTGGTGCCCTCTTCTAGCCTGCAGGCATAAACACAGACAGAATATTGTATACATAATAAAATAAATAAATAAATATTTAAAAAAAAAGAAAAGATGATTCCACTCATACTATCAGAAAGGAAATGCTAAGTGAGCGTGGTTCTGGATGTCCAGCCCACTGCTCAGAAGAGGTTTAATGTCTGCGATTTGAGGCTGCCCTGAGAAACAGTGAGATGTTGTCTCAAAAACAGCAAAAGCAGAACAAAACAAATCCAAAAACAAGGATGATAGTGACCCAGGAGCTGGCTTGGTGGCTAAAACAACTTACACTCCCGCAGGGGTCTGGAGTGTGGCTCCCAGCACTCATGTCAAGCAGCTCACAAGAGGAGAGCCAGCCCTTCTGGTTCCCATGACACCTGCCCTTGTGTACACACATCCATGCGTGCACACAAACACAATTAAAGATAAATAGCTTCAAACACTTAAACCAGTTGGAAAAAAAAAAAGCTCATTGAGATATTGAGATGAAAGGAATTAAGTTTGAAGTCAATGGAAAGGCACCTTTGCCAGATGTGGTCATATCTATAATCCAGCACTTGGGAGAGTGAGGCAGGAGGATTGTGAGTTTAAAACCATCCTGGGCCATATAGAGAATTTTAAGTTAATTTATACTAAGATAAAAATTATGCCTCGCTTTTTCCTCTGTGCTACCTGTGAGGTGGCTGCCACCTCTTTTGCGGCATCATGGCTGCCCTCTGGCCTCTGGTGAAGCCCAAGATTGTCACAAAGATGGCCAAGGAGTTCATCCGGCACCAGTTGGACTGATATGTCAAAAGTAAGCGAAACTGGCGGAAACCCAAAGGTACTGACAACAGGGTGCGGAGAGGATTCAAGGGCCAGACCCTGATGTCCAGCACTGGTCACAGGAGGAACAAGAAAACCAAGCAGATGCTGCCTAGCGGCTTCCGGAAGTTTCTGGTCCACAGCGTCAAGGAGCTGGTGCTGCTGCTGATGTGTACAAGTCTTACTGTGCTGAAATCGCTCACAATGTTTCCTCCAAGAACTGAAAGGCCATTGTAGAAAGAGCGGCACAGCTGGCCATCAGAGTCACCAGTCCCAACGCCAGGCTACGCAGCGAAGAGAATGAGGAGATGGCTTGTGTGCATGTTTTATTTGTATTTAAATAAAACCACAAAGACTGCAAAAAAATTATGCCTCACAATAAAATGAAATAGCTGAGCTAGGGCTGGAGAGATGGCTCGGTGGTTAAGAGCATTGCCTGCTCTTCCAAAGGACCCGAGTTTGATTCCCAGCAACCACATGGTGGCTCACAACCATCTGTAAAGAGGTCTGCTGCCCTCTTCTGGCCTTCAGACATACACACAGACAGAAAATTGTATACAAAATAAATAAGTGCCGGGCGGTGGTGGCGCACGCCTTTAATCCCAGCACTCGGGAGGCAGAGGCAGGCGGATCTCTGTGAGTTCGAGACCAGCCTGG
>NC_022010.1:13207216-13210622 GCF_000317375.1 Microtus ochrogaster
CCAGCCTGGTCTACAGAGCTAGTTCCAGGACAGGCTCCAAAGCCACAGAGAAACCCTGTCTCGAAAAACCAAAAAAAAAAAAAAAAAAAAGAAACCCTGTACAAATAAACAAAAAAATAAAACAAAGACACCAACTCAACAACCCTAAGCAGTTTAGTAGAGGGCTCTGTGGGTAGGAGTTCACCATAAGAGCCAGAGTTTGATCTCCGCCACAAGGTCAAAGCTTCCTGTGTGCATATGTGCTTGGATCTCCAGCACTGGGGAGCAGAAACAAGTGGACCCCAAAGCTAGATGGCTAGCCAGCCTATTATAAAGGTGAGCCCAAGGAGAGAGTCAGTAAAGGAGTAAGAAGGACTGGGACAAAGCAAGATCTCCACTGTCCTCTGCTGGTCTCTGTAGGTTTATGCGCTGGCAGGCACATTATATTGTAGGGGAAAGGGGCCAGCCAAAGAAACCGACTCTGGCTCTGAAACCAGAGCCAGTGAAAGAAACACACCCTGGCTCTGTCACCTAAGCCAGTGAAAGAAATGCTTTAGACCTGAACCCAGAACCAAAGAATCCTAACCCTGACCCTGAAAACCAGTGCCAAAAAAAACCACTTTGGCCCTAGAATCAGAACCATTGAAAGAAATGCCCTGGCCCCAAAACTAGAGCCAAAAAGCTAAAAAAGGCAGTGAAGGAAACACACTTTGGCCCTGAAACCAGAGCAAAATCTGCCCCTGATTTGTCAACTAAGCAGAAAATCATGCAATTCCTGAGTAGATCTAGTCAATCTGATCAACGGACTGAAATCTGACCGATTTCCACTCTAAAGATCTTCTCCAGGGAAAAACTCCGCTCCTAAGAAGCCCTGTATGAGACCCGGACCTGTTCAGTTTACACTGGCAGAGGCGCCCATTCGCCTGGATTCTTCCCTCCCTATAAAGTTCTTGAATGAGGTTTGAGTGAAGACCTTTGTCCTAGCAAGGAGGGAGCAGAGCAGGGCTGTGATACTTTCACTGGGGGAGCTTCCCTAGTACATGGAGCTGTGACAATGTTGCAGGAGAAGCTCTTTCCTGCCAGAGCCGAGAGCTGTTACACTGGGGAAGCCTTTCCTTAGAGCAGGGCTGTAAGCTGTGACCTTCGCTATCCCCTGGCCCCCGACTGCCAGAAAACTCTTCCACCCATGCTGTAGTACCCAGTATTCCTTGGCTCCTGACTGCCAAGATCCCTTTCCATCTGAGCCACAAAGCCTACATCTCAGGATCTAAGGATGTGGCTCAGAAAAGCTTGTCTAACATGCCTGGTGCCTTGGGTTCCATCCCCAGGATCATGTGGTGGCACACATTTGTGATTCCAACACTCAGGAAGATCCCGAAGTTCAGGGTCGTTTTCAGCCATTCACCTGAGCTGGAGGACATTCCGGGGTACATTACACTCTTTTTCAAAAATTAAAAATAAACAAACAGGGGCTAGAGAGATGACTCAGAGGTTCAGAGCAACCTCTTAATTCTCTAGTTCAATTCTTGGCACCCACAGGGCAGCTCAAAACTGTAGCTCCAGTTACAAGGAATTCAACACCTGCAGACACACATGTAGGCAAGGCACCAATGTATATAAAATAAATAAATTAAATTAAAAAAAGAAATAAACAGAAGAAAACCAGCAAAGTGTGAGGTTGGGGTGGTGTAGTTCAATGTAGGAGCACCTGTGAAGCTCTGGGTTTAATCCCAACACTGCCAAAGAAAACATACTTTAAAAAAACTTCTTTTTGTGTATTTGAATTAAAGAACATGAGACTATGACTCTGAGTGGAGTGACTGAGGCAGGGGGATTGCTTCAAGTTCCAGGCAAACGTGAGGGAAAAAAAAAAAGTCAGGCAAATGATATTTGGTACTTTGATACATGCTGGCTGTTTCAACTACTTGGGAATTTGAAATAGGAAGACTACCAGAGCCTAGAAGTTTCAGGCTATCCAGGGCAACATAACAAACAAATAAAAACAACCAAACCAGGCTAGGCATTATGTCGCAGGCCTTTAATTCCAGCTCTCTGGAGGTAGGGGCAGGTGGAACTTTGTGAGCTCCAGGCTAGCGTAGTTTACATAACAAGCTAGCCATGGATGCATTGTCAGATCCTGTTAAAAAATAAGTGAAGAATCTTACTGATGAATTTCTATGTATTCATTCATTATTAATTGGAATTGTCCTGTTCTGGATCCTGTTGCGTTTAAATACATTATTAGAATTAATTTTATACCACGTTCTGCTTTCAAAAATTGACTACTAAAACATTCAAAATTATATATTTGGCTCGCCTTATATTTTTATCAGCCATTGCAGAGAACGGGTAGCATTCATTTCTTTATACGATAAAATGTCACCAAGAAGCGTCTGCCAAAGCAAGCCTAAGGATGATGGCAGGGGTGCTGGCGGAGGGGGGGTAGGAGAAGAGGCGGTACCTTCTCCTGCACCTTTAGTCCCCAAAGGAGGGAGGGAACGTAAGACCCTGGTGGTGGTCCCTTTTTTTCTCTAGCGGAGAAGCTGACGCCGTTGTCACCAGGTTCACAGATCATGTCTAAATATGACTAATTAAAAAATAAGAAACAAAAAAACCCAAGCAACCTGCAAACCATGGCGATTAAAAACAACAAAAACGGGTGGGCGTTTTATGTAATTTGATGAGCATTACTATTCAGGCAGAACTCCAAAATATAGTACCTTCGGAAGGTTATTCATCAGATCCCAAATACGTTTGCTGATGACGTTTCAGTCAGTTCCTAGGATGGGTGGGGGCGTGTATGGGGCGGGGAAGAGGGGGTCCAAAAAATGGAGTGTAAACTCCGGGGAGTCGAAACTTTGCCAAGTTCATTCTTGCATCTTTAGCATCTAGAACCGTGTCTGGCACACAGTAGGTGCTCCCTCGAAATATTCCAAAGAGTTCGTGCGCCAAATGCTGTGGATGCGAGGGCGAATTTGCTGAGGCGGAGGCGTCTCCATCCAGCTTTTGTCAGTCTCAAAGGAATCTTGGGTTCCCAAGGGTTAAAAAAAAAAAGCCCACTTAATTCAGGCAGAGACGTGACATTTTTTTTTTCTCGAAATAAATGTCAAGAATGGGTTCTTCTAATTCTGGGACAGAGCCAGACGAGGGCATCTGGAATGATCTACGTGCATTTAAAAAAAAAAAAACACAACCCCCCCCCCAAAAAATCACCGAAAAACAAAAAAACCCCAATCGCCACCATTTTCTCCAGGTAATTTTCCATCCCTGCCCCCACAGTCAAGAGACACAGGAAAAAAAAGTACTTCTTCCATCCTGCCTGGCTGTTTAAGAAAGAGGAAGGAGCGGGCCAATGAGCGGCGCGCGGGAGGCCGGGGCGCGGCGGGGGCGCCGCGGGGACCGCAGCCCCCCAAACTTTGGCAAGTTG
>NC_022010.1:13211575-13218249 GCF_000317375.1 Microtus ochrogaster
GAGGGAACCTGGCCGGGGTCGTGGGCGGCGGGTGGTCCGGGGCCGGGAGCGGCTCCCGCTCCCCAGGCCCTCGGGAGTCCCTGGGAAGAAGTTGAAGTGCCGGGGCCTCGTGGGCCCTGCGTGCGGCGTGCTGGGTCCGCGGGTCTCCATCCAGGAGTCCCCACGTGGGTCCCGGAGGACCGCGCCGCAGAAGCCCGGGGGACTCGGTGTCCCTTCCCCGCCGGGGCTGGGCGCCGCCGGGAAACTCCTTTGCGAAGTTCCTAGGCAGCTTTCCGTAGTGCCCAGGGGCTAGCCCCGGGCCCCGGGGACATTCGTAGACGCCTAGCTTTGTGTCCTCTTAGTATCCCCTAGACATTTGGCTGTGAGCAGACCACTCCCCAAAACAGACGCGAGGTCGGGGGGCGGGGGTCAGGAGAGCTAAGGCCCCCTGGGACAGTTGGGGTCTGAGTTGGTTATGGTCGCTGTGTACCAAACGTACCACCCATGTTGGCACTTCCAACCTGGGGGGTCTTGTGTTGAAATGTTGAGCCCAGAATTCCAAAAATCCCCTAAGGGACCTCGAAAAGCCTTGGCCATGTGGTTTAAACTTCTTGGACACTGCTCTTTGGGGTTTGGAAAAGGTTGAGATTTAGGGTGCCAGGTTGGGAGAGTTGAAACGCTCCCACGTGGGTGCAGAGCCCCCCAAAGCACGCAGCCACTGTTTCACCTCAAATGGTTTCATTCCCCCCCCGCACCCCCTACCCCGAGTGACAGGCTTTGTTGGCAGGTAGGATTTTTGTCTCCAGTCTCTTTGGCCAGTGTCTAGGGTGGAAGGGCAGTGGGTTGCATTGCCAGGCTGTGGGAAGCCAGAGACAGCCTGATCTGGGAGAGCTGCCCCGGGGTCTTCAGCTGGGACCTTTTGGGGTTGTGGGTCCCAGCGGCAGGCAGCCCCCGGGACTTTGAAGCCCTGTTCTGGGCTTGCTGGCACCTGTAGTCAGCTCAAGTTCCTTTTCTAATGGGGCATGGCAGGAGGCGTACCGGGGTCTCCAGGTGGCCGGCATTTTGGTGGGGGCCCGCCCGCCTGCCGGTATTACTTCGCAGAAAGCCCTGCTCTCCCCTGCCATCTGCATCCAAGATGGACTCTCACAGTGGCTCCTCCGCCTTCCCTGTCATCATCCCTCACGCCCTCCAGCCCTGCCTCCTGCTCACTGAGTTGCCAAGCTGCGGCCTGGCCGGCGGTGGCAGTGGCGGAGTTAGACAAAGCCCCCGCCTCCCCCGCCCGAGAGCGTCCCCCCCCACCCCCGGCGCCCCAAGTGGCGGGAAGGCCGCCAGCTCCCCAGGCCCAGGCCGCTCTTTGTCTGGCGTGGGGGCGGGGAGCTGCGCCTGGCCCCAGGAGCTTCCTGGCCTCTGCCAAGCCCTCCCGGCTCTCTGCACACTGCGCTCATTGTCTGAGATGCTCCACACGGCTGTGCTGACGTGGAGCCGCCTCCCTGGCCTCCCTCAGCCCAGGTGCCTGTCTTCGGGAAGGAGAGGGCTTGAGTGGCGTGGAGGACCCTTCTGCCACGACTCCGGGGGTGGGGGCTGATTGGATGTGAGGCAGGTTTGACTCAGTCGGGCTCATCTCCGCTCCTGGGGGGGATGGAAAACCAAGCTCTGAGGTATTGCTTGAGACCCTCCACACGTAGACGGGTGTTTCTTAGTCCTCCTCTGCCTGCCCCTCAGCCCCCTAATCCCACCTCACGTCATCAGATTGTAGGATAGATAAATCTGCTGTTGGAGTATGGCTTCAAACAGACGAGAAACTGAGGCCCGCAAGGGCCTTGACAGAGGTCCCACAGCCAGGAGTGACACTGCTGGGACAGACCCCCAACTCTGTCCAGGAGAGACGATGGGACAGGGAGGTGACAGCGGTGAAAAGCATGGGGAAGCAGAAGAGGTGCACCGGCCGGCATTCTACTCCGACTATGGTGCCAGGGTCCTCTCTCACTCACGCCACCTTTCAGCATTGGTCCCTCTAGCCTGTCTGAGCCCAGAAAGGGCTTGACGACATGTAGTGGGGAGGATTGGAACTCACCACCTCCTGGAAAGGGCCATCTCTAAAGGCTGGGGAAATGGAATTGGCCGTGGTGGTGAGGAAGCTAGGGTCGCTCCAGTTGGGTGGCATGCCCCTAGTATGCTTTGCTCAGGAACCACGTCCATACGTGGTGCCTAAACCTGGGTGTACACTCTCTGCCTAGGAAAAGCTTCCTGTGCTGTTGCCTGCTTGGAGGCAGGTGCTGGGGTTGCCAGCTTGCTGCGCAGCCACTTCCCATACAGTGTGGCTCACCCTGCAGCCAGGCCCTGGGATTCACTGCTCCTCCCAGCGCCTGCCCAGCAAACCCAGCTCCTGAACTTCCTTCCTCCTGTCCCTCCCCTCGCCCACACCAAGTGAGCAGCTGGTGACTTGGCCAGCCTGGCACCAGCTGTCCATCCCTGGGGCCAAGTCTGCAGAGCCTGCTGTGTGTGTGAGAGACAATTTGGCTCTGGGGGCGGTGGTCGGGCAGCTGCCGAGCAGGACTAGGTAAATTCTCCATGGTTACTGCTGTTTGTAATTCGAAGGACATCCTTTACCCGCCTAATGGCCACTTGGTTGCCATTATGGGTGTGCATGCTCCAGCCAGGGGCCTCCTCATTCCGCATCCAGGGGATGGCAGTCTGCACTGGGCTCCGGGCCCTGCTTTGTTCTAGCTGCTGCACCTGGATAGTGTTCTCAAGGGCTGGATTCCAGACATGGGGTCTTAAGCCCCACTTTTTGGAGTGCAGAGTGCATGATGTGTGCGTTTTGCATAGGCAGTCGGGAGTTCTTTCTTTGGAGAGGGAATGAGAAGCCCAGAGGGGCTGAGGGGCTTGTGTGAGGCACAAAGGCTGCTCTCCAGACCCTGCTTCGTGTTCATGCAGGGCACCTGTCTCCCTCTGGGGTTCTGTGCCTTGAGGCCTTTGTGGGTCTTCCTTGCTGTGTTTGTCCAGCACAGGTGGTGCATAGGAACACAGAGGTGGCTGTGTATAAGAAAGTCTATCCCAGGTTAGGCCAACCTTGCTAGTTGCCAGTCATGGGCTGTAGCTCTGGTTCTGAGTGGGGACTGGGCTGGGGTCAGCAAGGATTAGGCTGAACACAGCTGCCAGCTTCAGTCTTGGTAGTAGTGTCTGGGGTCACGTGCATGGGCAGGGGAGGGCTGTCTTTTGAGGTACGAGGTATGCAGGGAGTGGCTGCCCTTATATACTTCCTTCCATGCATCTAGACTGGTGTCTGGGCTCTGACCATTAGAGGTTGAACTGAGGTCTCTGTCCCGTAAGTCAAAAGTTCACAAGTAGGGACCTAGATGGGGGGACTGTTGCAGTACCCAGTGCCCTTTGCTATAGCTCTGACTTCTCCCTCCTCTTTACTGCAGGAAGTGTCCACTCGCCTTCTACTAGTATGGCGACATCCTCCCAGTATCGCCAGCTGCTGAGTGACTATGGGCCACCATCACTAGGCTACACCCAGGTATGGCAGTGCGGGTGATGGGAGGGCTCTGGGGGCAGCCGGGACACTCCACTGCTGGTAGGAGGCATTGAGGGGACAGAGTGTATCAAAGCAGTCCCCATGTTCTCCTGCGTGTCCTTAGCCATTGCTGGGATTTGGCTCCCATTCTTCATTTGATGGATTAGAATGCAGGGGAACTGGGACTGTCCAGGGACCTGAGGGATGCGGGGACACAGGAAAGGGGCCAAGGATCACCCCGCTGCTCCAGCCACCAGGTGCTCGTTTCCTGGGCAGGTAAGGTTCAGCTGGTGTTGGACCTCTATGCTGTGACAGAGGAGACTGGGACAGCTTATTGGGAGCTGGAGATGAGTATGGTCCCAAGTCATTTTCTAGACCATGACCCTCTTGAAGACCCAGATCTCTTATCAGTTCATTGCGGTGACCTCAGGGTCATGATCAGGGGGTAACTGGCTGCTCTGCATAGAAGTTTTTTACAACCCTGGTTGCCAACAGGAAAATTCTTTCTGTGGACTAAATCCCAGCCAGTGTTCTGGGGTTGCCATGGAGGTCTCTCCTTGGCACAACCTCTAGCCATGCCCCGACAGCCTATCTTATCCCAGGAGGAGAAGGAGGCTAGGGCCCGGGAACGGGACAGGCTGAAGAAGCGGAGGCGACGGGAGGATGGGCTGAGGCGCAGCTTGGAGCGGCAGCGCAATGCCTTGGCCATGCGGCGCCGACGTTGGGAGAAGCGGGAGGCCAGGAGGCGGATGTGCCAGGAGGCTGAGCTCCTGGCCTGTAGGCCAGGTGGCGAGGCTTGGGAGTGGAGGCCGCAGAGGCGAGAGGAACAGGCCAAGGCCCCGGACAGAGACCTGGCTGCCATGGTCCAGCTGCGACAGGAGGAGAGGACTGAGCCAAGGCCCTCGCTGATCTGGGTGCTTGCTTAAGCTGTAGCCTGGAGTTAGAGACTGTCTGTGGGGAGGATGTGGTGTGTCTGATAAGTTTTAGCCCCATCCTGAGTCCTTAGCGATGGCTGAGGTCCTCCAGTGGTGACCTCTGTCTTCTACTCATTGTGGATGCCTGACTCCTAGGAGACACCCCTCTCCTCATGGAGTCAGGTGTCCCCTGTTAATTGTCACTTTGACGCCAGATCTTTCTTCCTGTGTGGATGGGGACAGCAGGTGAGGGCCTCTTGCCCTATATTAGAGTCGTACCATCTGACATACTCTGGCTGGGCAGTCCTGAGATCCCAAGGCTAGCTCTCTTTCCCTCCACCCACGCATGCCCACTGGGGTGGATCTGTCCATCCAAACCCTTGTTTTCTGATCCTAGGGAACTGGAAATAGCCAGGTGCCTCAAAGTAAATACGCAGAGCTGCTGGCCATCATTGAAGAGTTGGGGAAAGAGATCAGACCCACATACGCAGGGAGCAAGAGCGCCATGGAGAGACTAAAACGAGGTGAGCGAGGGGCGTGGTTAAGGCTCTCAAGGTTGCCTGTCACTGTCGAAGACTTCTGAAGTCGAGCACGCTGGTGGGTACGTGTAGTCCCAGCTCCTTGGGAGGCTGAGGCAGGAGGAGGGTTTGAGCCCAGGAGGTAGAGAGGTTTCCTAGAGGACGTACTGGAGGTGGTCAGGGAAAGTCCCTTGACCTGTGGGTTAGTGATGCACACTTGTGCTGTTGCAGGTGTGGCAGTTGGGTCTGAGGAGCTCGTGGGGTTTCTGAGAAGGGGTCACCCCTCACTCCTATACCTTGTCAGAGAGGCTCTATGGCCTCTCCATCTGTGCTGGGGGGTGCAGCTGTAACTACAGAGGCTCTCCTCTGATCAGGATAGGGAGCAGCTTGAGAGTTCCTTTTGTGTTTGTTTTTGATTTTTTTTTTTTTTTTTCACGACAGGGTTTCTCTGTGTAGTTCTGACTGTATTGGAACTTGCTTTGTAGACCAGGCTGGCCTTGAACTCACAGAGATCCACCTATATCTGCCTCCTGAGTGCTGGGATTAAAGGCATGAGCTGCCATTGCTCATCTGATTTTTTTCTTGTTGTTTTGTTTTTGTTTTTGGAGACAGGGTTTCTTTGAGTAACAGCTCTGGCTGTCCTGGAGCTCACTTTGTAGACCAGGCTGGCTTCGCACTCACAGAGCTCTGCCCGGCTCTGCCTCCCAAGTGCTGGGATTAAAGGTGTGCGCTGCCACCGCCGGGCCCCATTTTTTTTCCTTTTTTAATTGTGGCAAAATATATGTAACATATAATTTAACATCTTAACAACTGAAGTTCTTTCATATTATTGTATAGCCATCACACTGTGTGCATCCAGAACCTTTTATCTTACAAATTTGAAACTGTGCTCATTAATTCAAACGGTCCCCCTGCCCTTGAGATTCTTTAGTGACTGAAAAGGGAGAGTGATGTCACAGAAAGCAAGGGAATCAGGTGTGAGGTGTGAAGGATGCTGAGCATTGTGCTACCTCATGACAGAGCTGCTGAGGGGACAGGCGCTCTATTTAGAATTTATCAGAGGACCAGGGCTGTAGGTTCATTCATGACCAGGAGGCACTTGGTTGATGAAAACATTACAGAATGAACCTGGGAGAGAATGGAGATGGCCTGGACCTGGAGGTCCCCGGCCTGTGCCAAAAGGCTGTACTGAAGTCGGACTTGCTAATCATAGCTAGGCCAGGTAAGGATCGGCCAGTGGATTGAATTATATATGGATGTACCAAGTGGCTATTGCAGGATACATCCTGAGGGAGCTGCTGGCCCTACAAGAATGAGGAAGACTTCATGTCACCCTAGCCAGATGCTGAACCCATACAAGCACGTCACACCAGTGTGAAAAGATTTGAGGTTATCTTGATTCTGCCTTGAGAGTACTAGGATTGCAGTGTGAGCATAGCATTGTGGCATAGCATTGTGATTTTTTAAAAAGGAGAGAACTGGATGTTACTGGCCTTGAACTCCTGGGTTCAAATGACCTCTCATCACAGCCTCCTTAGCAGCCTGGCCTTTGCAGGTGTTTGGATAGAGACCCTCCTTTCCCCTCAAGAATGGGCTTCATGCCGGGCGGTGGTGGCGCACGCCTTTAGTCCCAGCACTCGGGAGGCAGAGACGGGCGGATCTCTGTGAGTTCGAGACCAGCCTGGTCTACAGAGCTAGTTCCAGGACAGGCTCCAAAGCCACAGAGAAACCCTGTCTCAAAAA
>NC_022010.1:13218349-13229706 GCF_000317375.1 Microtus ochrogaster
AAGTGTCCACTCGCCTTCTACTAGTATGGCGACATCCTCCCAGTATCGCCAGCTGCTGAGTGACTATGGGCCACCATCACTAGGCTACACCCAGGGAACTGGAAATAGCCAGGTGCCTCAAAGTAAATATGCAGAGCTGCTGGCCATCATTGAAGAGTTGGGGAAAGAGATCAGACCCACATACGCAGGGAGCAAGAGCGCCATGGAGAGACTAAAACGAGGCATCATTCATGCCCGAAGCCTGGTTCGGGAGTGCTTGGCTGAAACGGAACGTAATGCCAGGTCCTAGCCCCTGGCCAGTTTGAAGGCCCATCTCGCCACCCTGTGGAGATGAGAGGCTTTGTTCAAAATGGCGGTGGTTTTCCTGCCATGGTCATTAAGCTCTGAACCCACATCCAGAAGACTGGGAAGACATTTTGCAGTTACTGACGGTGTGCATTCTAAGTAGTTAGAAAACATCCAGCTCTTTTTTTCTTCCCAAGCATTGATTTGAAAGATGTTTGTGAAGCCACTTCACAGCAAGCTATTGTTTGCCCCCAAATACCAGTGTCCCCTTTAAAATCTCCCTTTGGATACACTTGCCATTCGCCTCACCCCAGGTGACTTCCTTTCCATGAGCTCACCTGCCTCTGCGGACTTGAGTGCAGAGCACAGCACATCTGCTTAGTAAGCTGGCCTGCCTGTGGACAGTGTAGACCCTGCTTCACAGAGCTGCTCTGCTTAAGCCTTTGCATGACCGAGTGCTTTGAAGTCAATCTTAAACATGCACAAGTTATAAATACAGAAGAAAGAGCAATCTACCCAACCTGCCACGCGCCCTGCAAATGTCCATCCTGAGACTGTGGATCTCAGTTCCGTGTTGACTGTGAGACGTCACAACATCTGGAAGAAAACGACTGCAACTGTTGCATCTTTGTATTTATTACTTGATGTAATAAAGCTTATTTTCATTAACAGTTTGTATTAAGATGTGGGATCCTTGGGTCTTCGGTGCTTCTTTCTCTTTGGGGGAGGACAGTCTTGCTAATTATAGAGACACTGGCCTTGAGCTCACAATCCTTGCCTTGGTTTCCCCAGGGTTGGGGTCACTATTGACGCTCCTGACAGAGGGCTTGGAGATATCTGCTAAGGCATTTCGTATCTGACTCAGACATCCCACTAGCACAGCAGGCTGTAAACTGTGCCTGAGTCTCAGGGATATCAGGCCCACATGTGGCCCTGTGGAAGGCAGGCGTCAGTGATGAGCATGGGCACTGTTCCACCGTCCAGCAGGTGGGTGCTTCAGGGATCTCCTGGGCAGCGTGCTCACTCCTGCAGTCCCAGAACCGGGGAGACAGAGGCAGGAGGATCATATACTTTGTGCCAGCCAGAGCTTCATAGTGAAACATTGCTTTAAAAAAAAAAATTAATAGTTATATGCTCCGGTGCTGAGGAAAGCCAGTCGTGCTTGGATATATCGAGTCACTGTGGTCTCCACAGTATCCCGGGACGCAGGAGTTTCTGCTGTGTGCAAACTGGCCCTGTACAAGACTTGGCTCTGAGCTGGTTGAATACAAGTATCAGATGTACAGTATTGTGGGTGAAAAGCAAAGAGCCCATTCACAAAGTGTTCAAAGGCCAGCGGAGGGAACCATGGGCTTTGCAGCGTCTCCATGGCAGAACACCAGTGTCCAAAAGGAAACAGAAGCTGCCCTTTCTAGCTACAGTTCTAAATTTGCCTTCCTGTGAGTTTCTTCTGCCTCTTTCCATAACTCCCTGTTCAAGGGAGCCTGATTATAGGAAGGATCTACTGTTACAACAAAGGGATCCCTGTTTGGAGTGTCCCAAGGAGCAGCTTCCGCATGTATGTAATGCAATGTCCAGCCTAGAACAGCTTAGTGAACAGTGCTCCCCCACCCCTAGGTGAGGCAGGTAACAGCGAGCATCACTGTTTCTCTCTATCTGTAGATCTATAGCCACATGTAAACGAAGGTTTCTCTGTCCTGCCCCATCCCAGAGTCCCTTCTTAGAGGCTTAATGGCCAAACAGCTCATAATGCACAGACACATAAGGTGCATTACAGAGGACGGAGTGGTACTTTGGAGGCCTCAAGGACTCACCAGATATAAGATATAGAACATCAAGTTTCCACGTCAGGTGATGCCAGTTAGCCTGACTTGCCATTGTCTACTACCAATCACAAAGCCTGCCTCCATATATGAAGCCTTCATATAGTAACTGATGTTGACCAGAGGTCACGCACACACCCTTCTAGAAGACATGAGACATGTTCATCTGGCATGCAGGCTCCTGTCTGTCCGGCGGGAAGTTCACCAAGTCTTCTGCTCCCGGCTTGATTGTCTTACTTGGAAGTCTGATTTGGCATCGCCCTCTTTCTTACCCTTCTCTGGTTGTTTTATTTTTCTCCTTGCTTCCTCCTCTGCCAGGGTACACCTGTCCCTCTAAAGTGACATCAGCACACCTGTCTTGGCATTTCCCCTGCTTGAGACAGGGTCTCACTATGTCCTGGAACTTACTATGTAGGCCAGGCTGACCTTGAGCTCACAGCTGGGATTAAAGATGTGGACCACCTTTGGAATTCTAACAGGGAAAGCAAACCAAACAAATGGAAAACCACCTGTAGCTTTGTGTGGTGGTGTATGCCACTAATCCTTGGGGGGGCAGAGACATGAAGACCAGGAGTTCAAGGCCATCCTGGGCTACATGAGACCTTAACTCCAAAACCAAAAAGACTGTACGGTCCAATTGGTAAGTTCCACATCCATTTCTTTTTTTTTTTTTTTTTGAGGACTCCACAGAAATCCACATCCATTTCTGTTGCTGTAATAAAATACCCTGGCAGAAAGCAACTTATGAAAGAAGAATTTATTTAGCTTGCTATTTCAAGTTACAGTAAGTCATCTTGGGGAAGTCAGGGTAGGAACTCCAGTAGTATACCACATCCAGTCAAGAGAGTAAAAGCATCATTGCTTGCTTTTCTTAGCTAGCTTTCTTGTATTCTGGATTCCTGCTTAGGGAATGATGCTGACCACAATGAGCTAGGTTTTCTGACTTAGTTAACAATACAGATAATTTCTCACTAAAACTTCCCTGGTGATGCTAGCTTGTGTGAATTGTTAAAACCAGCAAGCACAGCAGGTAACTTAGTGCCACTTCACTGATGGTTCATTTTCTTTACTACTCTTTACCCAAAACTAAGGCTAAATTATACCTTAAGGCGGCTCAGCAATGCCCCTGGAGTTGACAAGATACCACTAAGTGCTATTGTTTGGTTCAACTTGCCATAAAAGTGGGGTTAACTAATATCTTTTTTTTTTTTTTTTTGATTTTTCGAGACAGGGTTTCTCTGTGGTTTTGGAGCCTGTCCTGGAACTAGCTCTGTAGACCAGGCTGGTCTCGAACTCACAGAGATCCGCCTGCCTCTGTCTCCCAAGTGCTGGGATTAAAGGCGTGCGCCACCACCGCCCGGCGGGGTTAACTAATATCAGTACTCTTTCAAACTGTTTTTATCTTAACCTTGTATTGCTTGTTCATTTTTTTTTTGTTTTTGTTTATCGAGACAGGGTTTCTCTGTGGTTTTTGGAGCCTGTCCTGGAACTAGCTCTTGTAGACCAGGCTGGTCTCGAACTCACAGAGATCCGCCTGCCTCTGCCTCCCGAGTGCTGGGATTAAAGGCGTGCGCCACCACCGCCTGGCTTTGCTTGTTCATTTTTGTGTGTGACAAGTGTGGGCACACAGGGAATAGCTTACATCAGCAAGTCAGAGGACTCTGGAGTCAGTTCTGACCTTCCACCCTTATGTGGATTTTGAGAATCAAACTCACTTGTGGGACAAGTGCTTCTGCTCAAGCCCTGGCCCTCCCGAGTGCCGAGACCGCAGTGTGCACCACCACTCCCGCCTCCAGGACACTTTCTTTAGATGCGCCAACACCGGTGCCAGGCATTTCCACCGTTATTTCCGAAAGCCCCCTGGTACAGCATCAGCACCAGTTCTTTCCTCAGGGACGTGCTGACTTGCTTCCCATAGTTCTTTCAACAACTTCTTTTTTTCTAGGGTCTCCTTTGCTCTTTTCTTCCTCGCTTGCTTTTTCCTCTCAGCCTCCAGCTTTTCTTTGTGGACCCGGCTGTTTTCGCCATTGTAGAAGATATCCACTTTCTCCTGGAGGATTTTCCGAGCTATCTTTCTGTTTTGATCCACTGATCGTGTTTGGTGGCACTGCAAGAGATCACGGCAGGAATGTGAAAACCACGGGGGTGGGGAGACAGGCAGGACCTCAGGAGCCCTGGTTCCTCAATCCACCCATTCTTCACAGAGGAAAAGGCCAGGAGGGCAAAGGCATGAGCCTCTTGAGTCAGCCATGTGGGTACTGGGAATCAAACCTGCGTCTTCTGGAAGAGCAGGCCAGTGCTCTTAACCACTGAGCCATCTTTTTACCCCCAACAATAGCTTTAATTAATTTAAGCAGTTTCCAAGTAATAATGGAAGCATTGACTGGAGTCTCTAGCTTGTGGTCAGGGAGCGACCCCTGTGGAAAATGCGCATGCCATTCACAACCGTATATCCGTCTGGATAACAGCTTGCCACAACATTCAGTGTCTGTGAAAGTGACGGTGGCCAGGGCCTAGCAGAGTTGAGGGGCAAAGGAAGTGCTGTGGCATGAGGGGGAGATTTCCAAAAGGAAAATGAAGCTAGTGGCAAGTGCAACAAAAATGCTTTTGGAGTTTTGTTATGAATGAGGGTTTTAACTTCTGTCTTCTTGGCCCCAGAAACTGGCCATGAAGCAGCTACTGTGAATCTGGACTCCCCTTGAAGGACTGTGGGTGAGCAAGTTCCTTGTCTGGTCAGGCAGTAAGCACTGTTTTCAGGCCTCAGAGCTAACACACAGTGCCTGCCCCTAGTGGTGAAATACCTGCTGGTAGACTGGCTGTGCCTGGGAAAATCTGTTCTGCCTGCATGCTCCTTCAGGGCTGTGTGCGGCTCTGGGGCCCTCTAGTGATGGACACACGCACAGCAGTGGCCGTGGCTGGCTGCCGGCTCTGCTGGCCTCCTCACTCCTATTTCAGAGGCAGTGCGGCTGCTGCACTCTGGGCTAAAAGGCACTTGGCCACTTGCTACACCTGTGGTTTGTTAGGGGCTGTGCTGCCCTTGACCAGAGACCACCTTCTTTAAGGAAGGTTTACACTGGCAGCTGTGAAGAGCGCTTTGCCTCTGCTTCCCCTCCACCTCATCTTTTCCTAGGAAGGGCAAGTGTTGGAGATGTTTGCAAAGCAGGGCAGAGGGACATGGAGAGCTACCCTACAAACTGAGGACTGAGATAGCTAGCCAGAAACATAGTCCATCAGTTCCATGTGCCGACCAGGGGTGACTTTGGGGGCAGCAGGCTTAACCACAGCATCCCTTGCTGGTGACACACAGCTGAATTCAAGGACAGCGGCAGAGCTCTGGCTCCTGAGACTAGGCAGGAGGTTCATTTCCAGAGGGACAGACAGCTCAGGGTTTGGGTACATCTGCAGTGCCCTGATTCTACTGGGTTGGCAGAGCATGTCAGTGCTCGAATGGGCATGCCCCTTACTGAAACCTGCTGTGGCTGCAGACCTGGACTCCTCTCATCTACCCGCCCCCTCCACTCTCTACCTTGACCACAATGCCGGAGGGCACATGTTTGAGCACTACACAGTTGCTGGTTTTGTTGGTGGCCTGGCCCCCTGGACCATGGCCTTTCACAAACTGTTCTTCAAGCTCACTCTCATTCAGGGGAAGCAGAGCAGGATAGTCCTTCCTGCCTGCCACCTGCACCGCAGCAGCAGCCATTCCTGGGAAGAGCAGTGCTGGCTTCTCCTGAAGCCTGAGTCCCCAGTTCCCCGAACACATCCTGATCAGCGGTGCAGGGAAACGGAGCAAAGCCCAGGTGCTCATCGCGGACACGAGGCGGTGCGGCAGGACCTGCGATGGAGAAAGAATGAGGCCATCTTTTCACTTTGCTCTCCAGAGGACAGCCAGGCTTCAAACACAGCTTTTTATACAGCATCAGTGACAGCCCTTCATGCCCAGGGCATGTAGGGGACAAGCAAAGGCGGGAGTTGCCCAGAGTTCTAACTGTCCATGCCCTGTCAGCTAATACATGTACTATTTCCTTTCTTCCTTTCTTTTTTAAGCCCATAGCATGGGGTATTCCCATCCAAGTACTGACCAGGCCTCTGACCCTGCTTAGCTTCAGAGATCAGTGCGTTCGGGGGGGGGGGGTATTGCCACAGACTACACATTTTCTTATAACACACCAAAAATATCTTCTGAGCACCTGGAGGTGCCATCTCCTTAGGCAAGAGGTACTGAGTGTGACATTTAAAGGAGCAGAGCTGTGGTTTGCTAAAGACACTAAAGAGCACATTGAGGAAGAATTAGGACTTGAGTCAAGGGCAGTGTTTAAATGTGAAATCTATATTTGTGCGAAGATGACAGCATCAGTCTATTTTATAGCTGAGCTTAAAGTCTGACATAGTAAACCCACAAAACTTCACTGTCAGTCAGTGCCCTGACTGCTGGCTTGTAATGCTGGCAGTTTCACGGATTTGAATGGGAACATCTGCCCTGGGATGCATTGCCAATAATGTGATCCAACTGGTCTTGTTACCAAATCAAGCAGTTTCTACTAAGGTGCCTGTTAGGTCTAAACACCACCAAAGATGTGGGACCCATGAGCTAGCCAGAGAAGACATTCAAGACTACGTGGGGAGTGAGCACCCATGCACACTCAGCCCATTCTTAACAAGTTACACTCCCAGGGTCAGACAAGTCTTTGCTTTTAAACAATGAAAGAGTTAAATAAAGCCAATCCTAGCACTCAGGAGGCTGAAGCAGAAGGACTGCCAGGAATTTGAGACCAACTCAGGTTAAAATAAGACCCGGTCGGGGGCTGGAGAGATGGCTCAGTGGTTAAGAGCATTGCCTGCTCTTCCAAAGGTCCTGAGTTCAATTCCCGGCAACCACATGGTGGCTCACAACCATATATAATGAGGTCTGGTGCCCTCTTCTGGCCTGCAGACATACACACAGAAAGAATATTGTATACATAATAAATAAATATAAAAAAAAAATAAGACCCGGTCTAAAAATCTAAGATTTAACTAATGACTCAAGATACAGCACAACAGCCGGGCGGTGGTGGCGCACGCCTTTAATCCCAGCACTCGGGAGGCAGAGGCAGGTGGATCTCTGTGAGTTCGAGACCAGCCTGGTCTACAAGAGCTAGTTCCAGGACAGGCTCCAAAACCACAGAGAAACCCTGTCTCGAAAAACCAAAAAAAAAAAAAAAAAAAAAGATACAGCACAACACTGGATCACTTAGCTGACAAATAAACCGGGCAGGGAATTGTAGCCACAAGGACATGGTCAACCCACAGACTTTTGAGGTTTTCAAGGGGTCAACAGTAAAAATGAGCTGCTAAGACTCCTTATGAATTTGCTTTTCTCCACACACCTCACATTTGGTAGAAAAGAGCAAAGGAGAAAGTATTCTGGGGGTGGCTCTCCTAGTGATTCTGGGGCTCGGCAGCCAGGTAATCTTATTTGAGGGCTGTGCGTCTGTTGAGGGTGTGCGGGCACCAAGCATAGGGATGCTACGTTCACACGGCTCTCCCTGAGGCTTTCAATAGCAGCCGAAACCTGGTGACAGAGTCCTGGTAGCTGGTCTGTGACATATGGAGGAGCTAGCTTCTAAGATGACCGGACCTCCCGGACAGAAGTGCCCAGGTTGCAGTCAGTCACCTGTGACTGCTGACTCCTGCTGTGTCTCCCCGGGTGAGCACTAGGGAGGGCAGCACTGGGGAGGGCAGCACTGGGGAGGGCAGCACTGGGGAGGGCTCCTGACGAAGGCACACTGTACTTGGTGCTTTACTTTTCACTTGGTTTATTTTATTTTTTTGAGACAGGGTTTCTCTGTAGCCCTGGCTGTCCTGGAACTTGCCACGTAGACAAGGATGGCCCGAACTCGAGAGTGCCTGCCCCAGTGCTGGATTACACGTGTGTGCCAACCACTGCCTGGCTTGTTTATTTTTTTTATTTATGTAGATTTTTAAAACTTATTTTATTTAATCATCATCATTCCAGGTGTGCAACACTATGCACAGCTCCTGCTTCTTTCTTCTCTCTTCCCTCCTTCCCTCCCACCCTCCCTCCCTCCCTTCTGTCCATCTCTCTGTATTTTGAGGCAGATTTTCATATGCAGCCCTGGCTGGCCTGGCACTCTATAGACCTAAGACTAAACATGAGTCACCATGTCCCACTTTCCTTTTGGTGTAAATGCAAGCTTTTGAGCAGCCACAAGAGTTGATAACTGCAGGGATGCTGGGTGTCTCTGAACCTCTTTTTCTGTGGGAAACGAACATGATGAAATATAACACACGGTCTTCTCAAGCCTTGCTACTGCTTGCTTTCAAGTCTATGATATGGGTCTTTTTGTGACATTCAATGTGTCCTGCCATAGTCATGGGTGATATTTAAGACAACAGTGGAAGGGGCTTCTGTGGAGAGGCATAAATCAAAATCTAGAGCAATGAAAATGGTGCTTTAAGAACTATTTTGTAGGGGAGGAGTCTGGAGAAATGGCTCAGTGTTAAGAGTGCTTATTGCGCCGGGCGGTGGTGGCACATGCCTTTAATCTCAGCACTCAGTAGGCAGAGGCATGCGGATCTCTGTGAGTTCGAGGCCAGCCTGGTCTACAAGAGCTAGTTCCAGGACAGGCTCCAAAAGCTACAGAGAAACCAAAAAAAAAAAAAAGTGCTTATTGCTGTTACAGAGAACATGAGTTCAGTTCCCAGAACCCACAAGGGGTAGCTCCTTCTAACTCCAGTTCCAGGGAATCCAATGTGCTCTTCTGGCCTCTGAAGCACTGCACACACACAACCACACACACAATAATTAAATCCAAATGCAATAATCTGAGTTTGGTCCCGGGACTCTTGGTAGGAACTGACTCCTGAAAGTTACCCTCTGACCTTCACATGAGCACCATTCAGCAAACAAATACATGTTTAAAAATACTTTTTTAAAGCACAAATAAAAATACTGGTTTTGTTCAATGAGTCTGAAGCATTTTAGAATTATTCTTAAGAAAACACGAGTGAGCCAGATGGCACACGCCTTTAATCCCAGCACTTGGGAGGCAGAGGCCGGTAGGTCTCTGTGAGTTCTGGTCTACACTGAGAAACCGGTTCAAAAAAAGAAAATGATAAGTGACCAGGATGTGGCGGTCCCCACCTGAAATCCCAGAACTTGGGAGGCCAGGCCAGGAGTCCTAAGACTCTGTCTCAAAAGAACAATAACCAGGGCAGGTGCAGTGGGTAAAGATGCTTGCCACCATACCTGATGGCCTGTGTTCTCTCCAAGGAACTCGTAAGATGAGAGAACTAGCTCCCAAAACTTGTCCGCTGACCTCCAGATATGTGCTGTGGCATGCACCTCTTCCCTGACAAAATAAAATGTAATTCAAAACAAAACATCCCCAAATAAACAAAGAAGAAAATGTGACAAACCCAGACACTATAATCAGGGACAGGGCTAAGTTCATGTCCAGAATTGCCCTTTTCTTATTTCTGCTCTCAGTGTACGGACCAAATTCTGCTGTGTAGCAGAAGGCTTCAAGTCCCTGGGGAGGGCTGACCATGGAATGGGAGCCCACGGTCTCTCCCGACTGTCTCTTCCGCCGGTTAGTGAGCAGACCGGACAGGACAGCAGTGATAACAGCGCCCTGACAAAGGACAGCAGGGAGGGTTCTTTCATCAGGGGCCATCACAGCTACCGGCCCCATCGCTGCCCTTCTGTCTTAGTTCAGAGCAGAGGGCACCCTGGAAGATCTCCCACCCAGCTGAGTTCAACGAGGCTCTCAGTGTTCAGTGACTGAGAGCTCTGTTTAATGGCTAATTCCAGCAGCCAATCAGACAATGCTAGACACCCCAGTGACTGCTAAAAATGACAAACACACCATGGCTCTGCTTCCCCAAAGCCCAGACTGGATTTCAGGTTTTGTGTCCCCACAGGGCAACCCGAAGTCTTCGGGGACAATAGAAACAGCTCAAATTCTAGCTCATTGTGACATTAGAAAAACACGAGAGAAAATGTCAAAAAGAAGTGCTAGTAAGGGGAGACTGGCAGCCGGCAGCTCTGCCCTAATTCCTGCTGGGAATATGGGCTTTAATGTGGGGCTGGCTCTGTACCTGACTTCCCCGGCCCTCCTTTTTCTTTGATGATGGCTTCAGCTATTCATGAGCCAATAAGTTTGGGTTAAAGCCTCCCACTGTCTGAGTCCTGACTCGGTCAAGTGTAGAGAGAATAGACATGCCAGACCTTCCAAAAGGGACTGAATTTGTCTGGTGGAAAATCTGGTTAAATGCTTGCTAAGCATCAGGCATGAGCCTCAAGGAGCATGAGCTGTTTGCCCATCACAGAGACATGAAGGCATGTATAAATACAATAGATGTACAGCCGAGGCTGTACCAGCCATAGGCCCCAGATCCCCACAGCGCTCCTGTCACCATTTCTGGATCACAGACATTTTCAAATCCCCCCAAATCTGGGAGGGTACAGCTGCAGGGATGGTCTGCGACAGAGCCATCCCAGGCCAAATGAGATGTGTCCACAGCCCGAATGCTGTGGATGGGAGCAGGGGAGCCTTTTTATATCTCTTGAGAAGCATGAAGACTCGGGCTGGGAGTTCAGTGGTAGTTTTGCTTGCTTAGCCTGGCCCTGGGTTTCATTTCCCAGCATCGCAATAACTGAGTCAAGTTGCAGATTTTTAAAACCAGTGGGACTAGTGGTCTGGCTCAGCACAGAAACCGTAAAGGAGCTTGTCACCAAGTCTGAAGACCTGTGTTCAATCCTGAAGCCCACTCTCGCAAGTCGTGTCTCTCCCTCCACCTGCGCACGCGCGCATGCACACACGCACGCACACAATTAAAACAACCCATGAAGAGTATGTTTGTATGAGTTCAAGAAGGTTATTCTTGACTGTATTCTGTGACTGACTGCTTTGTTTAATGGTTAATTCCAGCAGAACATTCTTTCTACACTTGACCAAGTTAGGACTCGGACAGTGAGAGGCTTTAACCCAAAATTTGGTGGTCCATAATTTTGCATCTCCTGTGTTAGACTTGGATGCTGGGATTATTATACCTAGATCAGGCAAGGGAATTTGATTTTAGTTTCAATTTAGGAAAGCCCATGGGTTTCAATCTAGAACTGTTTGTTTTTTTTTAAAATGTACCGCTTATGGGGGCTGGAGAGATGGCTCAGAGGTTAAGAGCATTGCCTGCTCTTCCAAAGGTCCTGAGTTCAATTCCCAGCAACCACATGGTGGCTCACAA
>NC_022010.1:13230051-13246713 GCF_000317375.1 Microtus ochrogaster
AAAAAGTCAGGTGCTCAGAAGTCTCCCAAGCCACAGCTTCCACAGCGTGTCAGCCTTGCAGAAGCTTCATCAATACTAAGCAGAGAGAACCCCTGTAGAGAGAACTCCATAGGGCAGTTTAGAAGAGATGCTCTCAGGAGGTTTGGCCATTCTTCTGTATGCAACCTTGGGGCAAGCAGGGAAATTAGACTCCGTTTTTCAGAATCTCTGCTTTTTGTTGTTATTATTGAATCAGGGCCTCTCTATGTAAATCCCAACTGGCCTTGAATTCAAAGAACTCTGAGATCTGCCTCTGCCTCTTGAGTGCTGGGATTTAAAGATATATGCCCCATGCCTGGCAGACTGTTTTTTCTAACTAGCTCCCAGGTAAGGCCGTTACTATTGGTTCAGGGACCACTCTTTGAGTGGTATTCCGAAGGACTCTGAGCAGTACTGTCTGCATCCTGACACTTAGGATGGCAAGACTGATGAGAGGCTTGGAATCATGATGGCAGTGATAAGGATCCAGGAGTGTGATGGATCAGTGGTCCTCAACCTTCCTGATGCTGCGACCCCTTAACAAAGTTCCTCAGGTTGTGGTGACCCTCAACCATAACATCATTTTGTGGCTACGTCATGAGGCTCTGGGTCTATCCCCAGCAGAGCATAAACCAGGCTTGGTGGTGCATGCTTATAATCCCCACACTAGACAGGAGAATCATAAATTCAGGGCAATCCTCAGTTTGACAGCAAGCCTGAAGTCAACCTGGGACACATGACCCTGCTTTGATCTGGGAGAACAGCGGCAGTGGAGACCACTCTGGGTCTTGTCTGAATTTAACAGGTTTGTTGCTACCTAGGTCAAGAGACAACTAATGAAATATATAAAGGGACCAGTATCCCGTTTTCACAATATCAACATCCTGTTCCTCTTTTTATAGTAGAGAGACTTTCAATGCACCGAGAATTACTCCTCTGTTCATGGCGTCTCACAGGAATCTTCTATCAGCAACAGTGTGAGCACAACAGGACCCTATGATAGCACAACTAGTGACACAACCTTCTATCTCAAACTCCTTAAAGCCTACGTTCCATTAATGTGTTCAGTATTTGTTTAGTACTCAAATGTCTTCATCAACCCTTCACAGTACAGTAGTGAGCTGGCTCTGGACATGCAAACCTTCAATTTCAGCACCTTTGAGGCTAGCCTGGGCTACACAGACCCAACTCCTTAAAAAAAAAAAGCTAAACCAAAAATGATAGTATAAAGAAAATAAATAAGGAACACTGTGGAGACTCATTGTGGAAGGTCCTGAGGTTTTACAAAAAACAAACAAACAAACAAAAACCCCACAAAAACCAGGGGATCGTAGAGCTTAGGATGGCCTCAAACTTACTACAGAGACTAAGATGATCTTGAATTCTGATATTCCTACTGAGCTGGAGTACAGACAAGCTGTTTTCAACTTTATTTGAGTCAGGGTCTCATTATGAAGCCCTGGCTGGCCTGGAACTTGGTATGTAGACCATGTTGGCTCCAATTTGCAGAGATCCACCTGCCTTTGTCTCTTAAGAGCTGGGATTAAAGGCGTGTGCCATCATGCCTGACTGTTTTTCAAGACAGGGTTTCTCTGTGTAGCCCTGGCTGTCCTGGAACTCACTCTGTAGACCAGACTGGTCTCAAACTCACACAGCTCTGCCTCTGTCTAAGTGTTAGGATTAAAGGTATGTCCTATTGCTCCAGCATCCCAAATTCTGGGATGATAGGCCTGTGCTATGTTACCATGAAGAATAAGTATGAACTATGTAGTTCTCATGCCTAGAGTTGTGATTTACTTACTCTACAGTCATGGTCATGTCTCCTCATGTGTAAAGGGAAGATCTTACCATGTAGGGTGAGAACAAAGCCATGTATGTTGCCACAGACATAAAGCTTTTAGTGCATGTTAGGTGGTAGCACATCACCCTTAAATTGCACAACTGGGGAGCTTTTGACTCCCAGACATTTAAGATGTGGTCTGATAGTATAATACCAGTCTGAAAAACAACTGTCTCATGGGTATTTTAAAGCTCAAAGTGAAACGGCATCCAGAAGAGTGACCTGAAAGTTATTTTGTTTGATTTGGTCCAGTTTAAGAAGTACCTGGAGCTGCCGGGCGATGGTGGCGCACGCCTTTAATCCCAGCACTCGGGAGGCAGAGGCAGGCGGATCTCTGTGAGTTCGAGACCAGCCTGGTCTACAGAGTTAGTGCCAGGACAGGCTCCAAAGCCACAGAGAAACCCTGCCTCGAAAAAACAAAAAAAAAAAAAAAAAAAAAAAAAAAGTACCTGGAGCTGGGAAATGGCAGTGTACGCCTTCAATCCAGCACTTGCGAGGCAGAGGCAGGTGGAAAGCTTTGAGTTTGAGGCCAGCCTGGTCTACAGAGCAAGTCCTAGGGCAGCCAGGGCTGCACAGAGAAACCCTGTTTTGAAAACCAAAATAAAATAAAGTATCTGGAAACCATGAGAATACCAAAGAGCTGCTGTTTGCTCAGGTCATAATTCTGGTGTATGAGATCAGGTGCCAAAGAGATCATTATGATGCCAAAATTCCAGCCTGCCTTCTTCGCAGGTTCACACTGACACACCAAGCTGCCTTGACTGAACCAAGTCCTGGCTGAAATAACCTCAGGAAGTATGGACTATAGTAGAAAAAAAACCCAAAATTTAAACACAGGGTTGGAAATGTGGGCTCTTAGAAGAATAACTGCTTAGCTATGGATTTTCAGCACCACAAAATGAATCAAAACACAAATATAAACCTGATAATTTTCCATGTTTACTAGGTAAGCTAGATTTGGTTTCATTGCATAATTTTTGTTGTGAAGGATGTCCCTCCCCAAACCGTTTGCTAGAAAACGTCAGGAACACAAAGTAACACCCTCAAGTCACACCAGGAAACAGGAGAGAGAGCCAATTCTAGCACGCGAGTGGCAGGAGTTCTAGGCCAGCAAAAGAACTAACCAATGAATGAGACCTTACCAAAAAGCTTTACCTAAGGTAAGAAACATGGCATGTACAACCTTATCTGTGTCAATGAGCAAAACAGTTTAGTCGGGCGGTGGTGGCTCATGCCTTTAATTCCAGCATTCAGGAGACAGAGGCATGCAGATCTGTGAGTTTGAGGCTGGCCTGGTCTACAGAGTGAGTTCCAGGACAGCCAGGGCTACACAGAGAAACCCTGTTTTGAAACAAAACAAAACCCAAAAAACCAAAACCCAAAAAACCAGTTTAATCACAATGCTAGTTCCTGAACATTTGACTTAACACATCAACAAATTAAAAACAAATTCTCTAAAAATTACCTAAAATGGGGCTGGAGAGATGGCTCAGTGGTTAAGAGCAGTCACTGCTCTTCCAGAGGTCCTGAGTTCAATTCCCAGCAACCACATGGTGGATCACAACCATCTGTAATGAGATCTTGTGCCCTCTTCTGGCATGCGGGCATGCATGGAGGCAGAATGTTGTATACATAATAAATAAATAAATCTTAAAAAAAAATTACCTAAAATGAATATACTGAAGCTGTGTTGGTGCACACTGATTGGTCATCCCAGAATTTGTAAGCTAAAGGCAGGAAGATCAAGCGATCAAGGCTAGCCTTACATACTGAGGAAGTATACCAGAAGGTTAACTGGGGCTATAAGAGAGACCCTCTCTTAAACAGCAAAACAGAACTCAAGAAAAATACTACTACTCAAATGATACTGGGAAGACAAAATAATCCAACAACAAAAACCTCCCCCAAATTTACAGAGCATTTCTGGTCTGTGGCCATGACTTCTGTGTGGTTAGTAGTTAGTAGTAGCTGCCTTTGGAGTTAATATTCATTGTAGGAGGAATACAGCTTTCTCTGATGAGCTGTTTGAGAAATTCCTAATTCTCACTTATCTGAATGCAAGATTCTAGTGTCTCTAATTGTTAGTCTAATAGATTAAATCTGGACCAACTGAACTAGGTGAGAAACACGTTGAAATATGAAGTCACTGGAAACATCTGTGCACTTAAACACCTGATTTTGGTTTGGTGTGTGGTCATGATCCTGATGAGTGGATCAATCAGTGGAGATTTTGATCCCCGTACACTTTAGATCTGGCATACACCTGTAGGTTTGGGGTCGCTACTACTGAATTTCACTGTTGACGTGTGTCTGGCCAGGCTTGAAAGCATCGGCCTTTTATCCCAGCACTTGAGGGACAGAAGAGAGCACATTTCCGTGAGTTCAAGGCCAGCCTGATCTACATAGTTCTCGGGTAGCTAGGGTTATATAGTGAAACTGTCTAAAACAATACTAATAAAAAAACAAGTGGTGGGTTTTTTTTTTTTTAAGTGGTGGGGTTTTAAGGAGGAGAGGATGAGATGTTTCTTTGTAGGTTTGCCATTTCTTTTTTTTTTTTTTTTTGGTTTTTCGAGACAGGGTTTCCCTGTGGCTTTGGAGCCTGTTCTGGAACTAGCTCTGTAGACCAGGCTGGTCTCGAACTCACAGAGATCCGCCTGCCTCTGCCTCCCGAGTGCTGGGATTAAAGGCGTGCGCCACCACCGCCCCGCCTGTAGGTTTGCCATTTCAAGGGCAAATACATCACCCGCATTGTGACTTCGCAGACAGTGCCCAAACATTGCCTTGGCGATACTACATGCTACTCCCAGTACTGCACTTGCTGCAAGACAGGATCCACTGCCTAAGTATCGACACGTTTCTCCTTGGGCCTCCGAAGAGCTACCTTCTCCAGAGCAGCTCGCACCAAGAGTCTGGAGACACACAACCAGTCTCCCTAAACTTAGGGTAAAGAGTCCAGACAACTTAGCTCAGGAGTCAGGCCAAGTAAGTGACGCTAGTCGGAAGTAGGTCAGGAGTTCCAGCTTCAAGATCTCATCCCAGAGTCTGTGACAGTAGTAACCAGGCTCGTCGGAGCCGGGCCTTGCAGACGCTTACCTGTTTTTGCACCGGCCTCCAGCCGGAAACATTCAGCAAGCATCTAAACCACGGGGGAATCAAAGGTGAAGTCTGCGTTGTTCTCCCGCCCCCAACAGCCCCCAGGCCTGCGCACGCGTCCTACTCCTTCGGCGGCTTCCCTAGCCTGCCAGAGGCTCATTCTCATTAACTACGCACGCGAGAAACCGAGGCGTCTTCCCGCAGTTTCTAGAGAACCAATCGGCGGGGCCCTTGACCTCAAGCCCCACCCTCACGTCGCTTGCGTGGCCCTGCCCTCTTTGGCGCGAGTTGCGCGTCAGGGAACGAGGGAAGGCGCCTGTCTGCGCCGGCTCGTCCCTCTCCCGAGCAGCCAATCGCCGGTGAGCGGCCGGGTACGCGCGCGCGCGCGCACGCCTCCTGGAGTTTAACGGTCGCGTGAGGCCAATTTCTCGGGCCAGGCTAGGCAGAGGCGAGGAGGCCAGGTAAGCGGTCGCGGCTTGTGGGCAGCTGCGTGCCGCGAGGGCTGAGGACTGAGTCCTAGACGATCCCATCAGAGGGGACCCCCCCCCTTGGGTGCTTTGACAGGCTAGGGTGAGGGACTGTGGCTACCGCAAAGGTGGCCGGAGCTCGCTGGCGTGTGCGGGTCCGCAGTTGCGGGCGCTCTTTCTAGACTCGTGCCCTTGAGTGACATCAGCGAGGCCCAATTGGAGGGCGGCCTTTGCAAGGGGCGTGGGTGCTCGCCTCCCCACCCCACCCCCCAGTAGTGGTACCCACGCTTCTATTGGAAATGACAGTGATCACGAGCGGCTCTCCAACATGCCTGCTGCCTTGTATTCTCTCTCCTCCGGTCTTGAACCGAGAGGCGCTACCCGCGACTAGGATCTGACGTCTGCCCCTGAAACCACCTCGTACTGGTTCCTTTCAGCCTCCCCGCAGACGAAGCCCTGTGAACTTTCAAATTGTTAATGCTACTCCGTCACTCCTGCCTCCGACTCCAAAGGGTTGTAGGGTGAGGGACAGAGCATCGTTTTTTGGTGCTGAAAGTTATATTTAGAAATGTCTGTACCTATATTCAGTTTCTATCAAGTTTATTTCAGATCCATAGCGGGTTTCCCCCTTTTCTCCTCGCCCTTCCCCGTCCCGGGAGAGGTGTCTTTGAGGTTCTAGTGGTGTTTCTATCTAAATCTTGCATCTGGATTACCTCAGCGGAGGTGGATGTCGGGGAGGGCTTGTGAGAAGAGATGGAACTGTAGATCCACCTCTCTGGAGAGTTTGTGGTCATTTGAATCCACGTATTTTCGTTGCCAGTTGGAAGAGGCAGCCCCTGGCTTTTTCAATACCCCCATTTGTCACTGGTGATGGGCCAGACACTGGGGTGGGAAGGTGGCGGAAGTCAAATCCATTTGGTTAGATCTGTACCTGTCCTGAAGGCAATGCTTCTTTAACTTCAATGAACTGATTGTGTTCTTTAAGCCCTGGAAAGTGAGAATTGGGTGGCACAGGAATGTGAGAAAGTTCTTCCGATGCAGTCTCTAAACTTCTCATTTTATAAGCAGCATGGTTTTTTTGTTTTGTTTTGGTTTTTGTTGTTGTTCCCCCTCATCTTTCATCTCTTTGAAATCAGTGGATTCTGGAAGGATGATGCATATGGTTGGGCTTATGACAGCAAGTTTAAATCTATATGTCCAGATTCAGTAAAATTTTAGTTAACTTGTTCAGAGTACAAAGTATTGAGAATTGTACATCCAGCCATTTTTAACAGTTAAATAGCTCTTAAACGCAAACATAAGACTAAATAGTTAAGTCCTGTTAGTGGCTACATAAGTTAACAAACCTTCTGCAGTGTAGGACTTACTAAATAAGTGAACCAGGCTGAAAGTATTCCATTTATTATGTAATAGAGTGCACCTAGAACCTTTATTAAGCACAAAATTCTGAAATATTGCCTGTAGAGGATAATGTGATTCTTACAAATTACCTTAAAAAGACATATGGTCCCTATACATAAACTGCATCCTGCTGAAAGTATGTGATTTAGGGGTTTTAGAAGAAGAAATGCTAACTCCAGAACTTTCCATCACCCTGAGATGAAAAGCGAGTGCACTGCAGTGGCCTCCTTTCTCCCATCCTCCTCGGGGCTTCATAGTCTGCTTTGCCCTGTGGGTTTGCCAGTGCTAGATTCTTCATATAAATGAAGTCATAGAGTAGTAATTTTTTTTTTCCTGAGACAGGGTTTCTCTGGGTAGCTTTGGAGCCTGTCCTGGAACTCTCTATGTAGGTAGACCAGGCTGGCTTCAAATTCACAGAGATCCTCCTGCCCCTGCCTCCCGAGTGCTGGGACTAAAGGTGTGCCCCACCACTGCCCGGCCTGGCTGCTGTTCTTTATGTAGATGAATTTTCAAGGTCTGCAAAGCCATGAAAAGATAGTGGGTAAATTGTACATTTCATGGCTTTTTCCGTAGTTTTCCCTGTTCATCTTCAGATTCCTTGGAAGCGTAGCGGACTTCACAGCTCTGAATGTCAGCTGCTGAGGATGCCGGTAGACGATGAGGCAGCTGAAGAGGAGCCAGAAGCAGCCTCCTCCTTCAGGAGAAACAAGAGTGCTTCCAGATGACAGAGCTTAACAATTTCTGTGCGATATGGAGGATTTTGATTTGGCGGAAACTTTACAAAAATCTTCACCTTCTGCAGACTCTGATATCAAAAGTACTCCCCATTCTCTCGGATTGAGCTTGTGTGCTAATAGGTAAGAATTGTTAGATACTATTTCTTTTTTTTAAGATAGGATTTCTCTGTGTTTGTTCTGTGTTTGTTCTCTGTAGACCAGACTGGCTTTGAACTCAGAGGTACACCTGTCTCCGTCTCCCTAGTGCTGGGGACAATGATGTGTGCCACCACCACCAGGTTGTTGGATACTATTTTCATGTGTTAATAAACCAAAATAACTTTATTTGCAGAACTGACCAGTTGATCTAATCAGTGTCATTGTTGCCTTAAAGAACAAACAACCCATCTCTGATTAGGAACTGTTTAGGGACAGTCCTGGAACTCTCACTGTAGACCAGGCTGAGATCCATCATTATGCTTTTTTTAATTTTGTAACTTACAAGCATATCTTTAAAATTTTTGAGGTAAGACCTCTTATAGCCAAGGCTAACTGACTCATAATGTACTCAGAGATAATCTTGATCTTTTGATTCTCTACATCCTGATAATTGCCTAGTTATTTTTCCTTTTTTTTTTTAACCTTTTTAATTTTTTTAAAGATACAGTCTCATTGTGTAGCTCAGGCTGGCCTTAAACTCTAGGAAGTCCTCCTGTCTTAGCCTTCCTAGTACTGGGGTTACAAATGTGAGCTACTGGGCTGAAGAGATAGCTCAGCAGTTAATAGCATAGGCTGTTCTTCCAGAGGTCCTGAGTTCAATTCCCAGCAACCACATGGTGGCTCACAACCATCTGTAATGATATCTGGTGTCCTCTTCTGATGTGCAGATTAACATGCAGGCAAAACACTGTATAAATAATAAATGTTTAGAAAAATAAATAAAATTTAAAAAACCCACAAATGTGAGCTACGATACCTGGGTTATTTCTACATTCTAAATTAATAGTATAGATAATATTTTATATTGTAGAAGCATCACACCAATCTGGGAAACAGTAATTAAACTGTTTAGAACGTATTAGAACTGGACAGTGGTGGCGCACGCTTTTAATTTCAGTACTCGGGAGGCAGAGGCAGGTGGATCTCTGTGAATTCCAGGACAGCCTGGTCCACAGAGCTAGTTCCAGGATAGCTAAGCCTACCAAAGAAACTCTTCCAAAAAACAAAACAAAACAAAAAAAAAAACCCGAAACCTCAAAAAGCAAAAAACAGACTGAGTTGACAAAAAGCCAATAAAATTCTTTATGTATTTAGTTATTGATTCAATTATTTAGGGTCTCTGTCCTTGGCTGCCCTGAAGCTCATTTATATAGTCCAGGTTGGCTTGGAGCCTGTAGCAGTCTCTTAACTCTACCTCTCAAGTGGGGAGTATGGCTTTGTGAAGACACACACACATTTGGGTGCTCCTCTTTCCCTCCCTCCTTCCTTTCTCTTTTTTGATACAGGGCCTCTCTATATAACCTTAGCTCTCGTGGAACTCACTATTTTGCCAGGCTGGCCTCTAACTCATAGAGATCCATCTACCTCTGCCTGTAGAGTTCTGGGATTAAAGATGTGTACCATCATATTTGGCAAAGGGTCAGATAGCTTTAAATATAAAGATTTTGATGAATTTGTGTATTATAAATTAACTACCTTAAAAACTGTTCATTCTTGGCCGGGCGGTGGTGGTGCATGCCTTTAATCCCAGCACTCGGGAGGCAGAAGCAGGAGGATCTCTGTGAGTTTGAGGCCAGCCTGGTCTACAAGAACTAGTTCCAGGACGGGAACCAAAAGCTACGGAGAAACCCTGTTTCGAAAAATCCAAAAACAACAACAACAACAAAACAACAAAAACCTGTTCATTCTCTCCCTTCCTTGTGAGGAGTTTGAAGCAGTAATATCCCACGGATAAGGTAGTATGAGAGAAAGATGTAAAGGCCCGAGACATGTCTGCTGCAGTGCTCCGCCTTGAAGCCGAACGCTGGCCACATTTACCTCCTGCCTCATTTGGTGGCCCCTCTGAAATCTACTTCTAGAAATTCCATTTAGTACTTTAATTGCCTGTCGAACCTAAATGTATTTGTGATGAAATTGATGTCATTGAATTTGTATCTCCTTTCTCTGTGACTGACACTTAAATCCACCATGTTGAAACTAGATTATTGCAACTCTGTAAAGTTCTTATGTACAACATATATTTTAAAAAGTTTATTGTGGTCTTGCTCTTCAATTTTTTTCTGCTTCTAACTTTATTATTTTATTATTTTCATCTTGGTTAGTGTATGTGTATGTGCACGCGTGCATGCGTGCGAAACAAAACAGATCTACATAGTAAGTAAATAAAATTGCTCAGGGACTGGGAATGTAATTCCACTGGTTGAATACTTATTTGACATGCAGGAAGCCCTGGGTTCTGTTCCTAGCACAGCAGAAATCAGGAATCATGCCTGTAATTCCTACACTTGGGAAGAAAAGGTAGGAAGAATAGCAGTTCAAGCTCATCTTCTCCTATGCTGTGAGTTTGAGGCCATCCTTACATACATGTGGCTGAAAATAATAACAGTAAATTGGAGGAAAGATGGCTTAGTGGCTAAGAGCACAGACTACTCTTCCAAAGGACCCAGGCCTAATTCCCAGCACCCACTTGACAGCTCACAACTGTTTGTGGCTCTAGTTACAGGGGATCCAGCACTCTCACAGATACATATATGCAGGCAAAACACCAAAGCACATAGGATAAAAATAAATCATTGAAAAAAGAAAACATTTGGCCGGCCAGTGGTGGTGCTCACCTTCCATCCCAGCACTCGGGAGGCAGAGGCAGGCAGATTTTTTTGAGTTTGAGGCCAGCCTGGTCTACAATAGCTAGTTCCAGGACAGGCTCCAAAGCCACAGAGAAACCCTGTCTTGGAAAAAAAAAAAACAAAAAAAAAAAACCCAAACAAATAACAAAACAAAAAAAACAATAAAAATGCCCTTTTAAAAAGCTACAAAACAGATCTGCTGTTCTGAATTGTATTTGGGGTGTTTATGAACAAATCTGAAGTCATCCCCCATTTGGAAGTCTTAGTGTTCCATTACACACCGTACAGGCTCAATAAATCCTATCTATTGACTGCTAATTGGGTTGGCAGAGTTTTCATTCACAGGCAGTTCAGTGATAAGCACGAGCTTATCACATGGAATCTGAGGATCTGGTTACGGGATTGACTGTTCTGGCAGCAGAGAGAGACTGCTTAGCAGACAACGGAGGGCTGTTGTTAAAGTGGGCCAGATGAGCCTCCAGAATAATTCAGGGAAGCTGTGCCATCTTCCATGTCATTTCTGCTGGAGAAGGCTTCTCTCATAAAGACTTGAGTGTGTCCCTGTGTGGGTCAGGTTTCTGAGGAGGATTAGGTGTCAGTGGTTGTGTACTGCTCTGCTAGATCTTGAACTGCTGAATTAGTCAACTCTTCAATTGAATGAGAAAACCATCTGAATTATTTATGTTTCAACAGAAGTAGTCCCCACCTTAGTACAAATGGGGTATCCTCTTTCTCAGGGAAGACCGGGCCACCTGTCACTCAAGGCACAGTCGAAGTCCTCACTGCTTTAACACAAGAGCTGCAGAACAGTGGCCGGACTGCCTCAGAGCTTTGGAAGAACTGTGAGGTATTTCATTTTGTTTTATTTGGGGGGTGGTGGTGCTCTTTTAAATATGACATAAATGTGGCTATACTGAATTGTTAGAAATTTATGTCCAGAAAAGCATGATGTTTAACCTTAGTTCTATAGTCAAATGACCAAGCATAAGATAACTGATACTGAAGGAACAAGAGAAGGGAGATGGGACACCATGGCCACAGAGAGCAGACCTGGAGACTCCCTGTGAACTGAAGTCTTTGTTCCGAGCACCCTCGGACTGTTACAATTGTTACTAATTACAGTCTTCTAAGTGACTCTTCAAGTTGACCTCATTTTTACAAACCTAAATCTTCTTTTTCTGGAGTATTTTGAATGCTCTTATGATAAATTAAGGCCTCTATTTTGTGCCTAACACATTCTTCTGGTGCGTTGGCCTGTCGACAGTGACTTCTTTGGTTAAACCGTGATGGAAATTTAATTCTTAGGAACATCTCCCAGTTGAAGTATGGGAGTTGGTGGTGGTGTGCGCTCCTAGCCCTGGAAACAAGCCAGGAAAAAGGAGAATCACAGAAACAAACTTAAAGACTGACACATAGAAGGATACTTACAAATTTTGTTTTGGAGAATAATACTCAAGATGGCCTTTTCTCAATTGTTCATTTGTTTTTTGAGACAGGCTCTTTATGTAGCTCTGTCTGACTTGGAGCTTACTGTGTAGACTAGGCTAGCCTCAATCTCACAGAGATTTTCCTGACCCTGCCTCCTGAGTGCTGGGACTAAAGGTGGACTCTACCATGCCAGACTCTTTGCTCTTTAGACTACATAAAAGGTTGTAATGTTTTATAGAAATGCAAATGTAATTATCAAACTCTAAGCAGTGGATTTTAACATTAATTGTACTTTTAGAACCATAACTTGTGTTTTTAGAATATAAAACTGAAAGATTTCCTGTCCTAAGAATTCAGTAGCAATTACCCCAAATATAATGACTTCAAAGAATTTGCATTTAAAATGAACTTTTCAGAGTTGTGGGAGGTTGTGGTAGTTTGCAGCAGGGTCTCACTCTAGCCCAGGTCTCACTCTGGAACTCATAATGTTCCCCAGCCTGGCCTTCAGTTCTTGGCAGTGTTTCTGCCTTAGCTTCCCAAGCACTGGAATGTGGGGTTTGAGTAGTTGGCAGCTTTTCATTTTTCTCCAATGGTTTTTTATGTTTTTCACCTAGCAATCACTGAACCAATGTGGAAGACCCATAAGATGCATTTGTGTATGATGCCGTTAAGACCCAGGATGGCCTGGTCTGGACATGTAGCTCAGTGGCATGGTACATGTTTAGCATGCATGAGACCCTGGGTTCTTTTTTTTTTTTTTCTTTTTTATTTATTTATTTATTTATTTTTTTTATTAAGAAAGAAAAAAAAAATTTCTGCCTCCTCCCAGCCTCCCACTCCTCCCACTCTCCCCCCCCAACTTCCCCGAGACCCTGGGTTCTAATCCAGCATCTGGGGAAAACAAGTTTGATGAACTATTTTTCCTGTGTGTCTATTCATTAACCTGTGACCAGTAACATGTAAATAGGACCAAGAGCAACTACCACAGCACAGTTTATTTCTGACAACTTTTGTTTGATTAGAAATTGTTACTTTAGTACTTTGAATCAACACCTGAAGTTAGAGAGACTGTATTTCCGAGTTTAATGTATTGATTTAAAAAAAAATTGGTTGGGGGAGGAGGGGAAGAGGTGGAAATTTTTAAGTAAAACTAAATAAATAAAAAAAAATGGTTGGGCCTGGATTTCCTTGTGGATGATTCCAGGCTCATAGTCTGGCCCTGGGCTCTCGTTTGCAGAGTTCAACCTTGGTTGATGCAGTCAGTTGAAGTCTGAGGAGGAGGAGACTGGGCTAGAGGTTTTTTGTTTTGTTTTGTTTTTTTAAGATTTATTTATTATGTATACAATGTTCTGCCTGCATATGTGCCTGCAGGCCAGAAGAGGGCGCCAGATCTCATTACAGGTAGTTGTGAGCCACAATTTGGTTGTTATGACTTGAACTCAGGTCTATGAAAGAGCAGCCAGTGCTCTTAACCACTGAGCCATCTCTCCAGCCCTGGGCTAGAGTTTTAAAAGCATGTTTTTGTTTGTGTGTCTTCACTGAGGTTATGTTTTGTGAATTCCCATCTGACTGCAAGGTTGTCTACTCGGCGAAGAGCCACTTAGTGCTTTTTCAGAGAGGGCAGTGCACTCTCTGGTCACGTCCATAGGACTTCCTGCTTTTATTTAGTGTGCTTTTGTAGTTGTGTGAAAATAACAGAAACCTCCAATATTTTGGAGTAGTGTTTTAGGATCAGAAAGGTCAGATGTTATGCAAGCCTTAAGATTTGATGGTCTTTTTTTTTTTTTAAATATTTATTTATTTATTATGTATACAACATTCTGCCTCGATGTATGCCCGCACGCCAGAGCAGGGTGCCAGATCTCAGTACAGATGGTTGTGAGCCACCATGTGGTTGCTGGGAATTGAACTCAGGACCTCTGGAAGAGCAGCCAGTATTCTTAACCTCTGAGCCATCTCTCCAGCCCCCATGGTTTGATGGTTTTCCCTGAGTTTCTAGTGTTTGTGTCCTTTTGGAATATAATTGTGTGTTTCCTGACTCTCAAAAGAACTAATCTACTTTTCTAAACACAAAAGCTTCCTTATATTCTGAGTGCGCAGAGTGACAATATCCTTAGTTTGCTTTAGCTAGATGTTTTTTAGCCTTTTAGCACTTTGTGTTATGTGTACAATAATAACAGTTACAGGATGAAAAGAAAAGAGGTGTTTACAATTTTTTTTTTTTTTTTGGTTTTTCAAGACAGGGATTCTCTGTGTAGCTTTGGAGCCTGTCCTGGAACTAGCTCTTGTAGACCAGGCTGGCCTCGAACTCACACAGATCCGCCTGCCTTTGCTTCCTGAGTTCTGGGATTAAAGGTGTGGGCCACCACCACCGGCAAGGTGTTTACAATTTATTGTCTCTTTGCTAGGTAGTATAGCTGCACTTTGTAGCACTTGCTCTTATTAGACCTGTGCCCCCCTTCCCCCCAGACAGGACTTCTCTGTGTAACAACTCTGACTGTCCTGGAACCTGGAACTCCTTCTGTAAACCAGGCTGGCTTCGAACTCACAAAGATCCACCTACCTCTGCCACCTGAGTGCTAGGATTAAAGGTGTGCGCCACCCCCCCCCCACCTCGCAGCCTGTAGGCCTCTTTTTATAGTAGTTTTTTTTAAACTTCATTCATTCATTTATTTTTTTATCTCAGTATTAATATGTTTCCCTTAGTAGTTTTGTTTTTTTAAAGTAAAATTAGTTCATATTATTCTGAAGTGAAAATTATAGGTAAAATAACCTATTTGTACTAGCTTTAAAAAATTAGTGTAGGTGGTAGCGCACGGCTTTAGTCCCAGCACTCGGGAGGTAGAAACAGGCAGAGCTCTGTGAGTTCCAGACCAGCACGGTTTACATAGAAAGTTCCAGGGCAACGAAGGCTACACAGAAAAATCCTGTTTAAAAGAGAAAAAAAAAATAGTAGGCCAGGCAGTGGTGGTGCACGCCTTTAATCCCAGAACTCAGGAGTCAGAGGCAGGTGGATCTCTGTGAATTTGAGGCCAGCCTGGTCTGCAGAGTGAGTTCCAGGACAGGCTCCAAAGCTACAGAGAAACCCTGTCTCGAAAAACAAACATACATACAAAATAGTATAGGTAACAGAGTGCTTATTGTTCACCTAGGCCTAAGGTCAGTCTGCAGCCATGCATGTCTGCTGATGTGCATGGACACACACACACACACACACACACACACACACACACACACACACACACCCTTAGCTAATTGTGATATAAAGGAAATGGAAGTTGTTTATAGTAAAGGCTATTATAATATGTAAGTGTCTGTGAAGTTCTCTGGTGTCTCTGCAATTTATAGACTGTCTGTGAGGGAGCAGCTGAAGGGAATCTACTATTGATACCCTGATGACTGAGACTGGAGTAGCTCTCTCTTCTGAGCGAGTGACCAGGCTCATTTCTGAAACAGACTTCAGTGTGCTTGGGGCAAAATGCACAAAATTGCACAAAAGTAGTTACTATTTTTTTAAAATATAAAACAGAGACAAGTCGAGGAATAGAAAAATGCTTGGGATTGTGGGAGAAGGAGAGGTAGTCTGGGATTGGAAGGACAGCAGTGTGTGTGAAGAGCTGGGGAGGGAGCTTCCAAAGCTGGGAGGTGAAGGCATTTCTACAGGCCCAAAGATCAGGAAGCGGTGCGGGGGTGGGGGTGGGGTGAAGTTGGAGGAGTATGCAGCCAGGTAGTAGAGGCAGAAAGCAGTGATAGGGCAGAAAGGCTGTAAGGTGGAAGAGCAGAGCTGTTGTGCAGGATGCTTTTCACTGATATCGTGTGCCACTTGCATACCATCTATTGCTAAGCAGGTCGGCACCAGGCTTATGATGGGATTCATCCTTCTGGAGAATCTGTGCCCTAGTCTGGCTTTGTGTCTCTTTAGGGAAGTGCTTACTGCTCTTGGTAGTCAGGAGGACTCATGACCTTAGTGTGGGCTCTGAAGGGTAGTCAAGGCCAGTTCCACAGCATGCCAGGGAATCAGCTTTTCGTTCCTTGCACTTGAGCTCTGCAGTGTTTGGAACACTTCAGTAAAAGTAAAAGTACTCTACTAATTTATTTTTGGTTTTGTATGTGAGAGTTTTCTGGATACATTTCAGTTCTTAAGGAGATTGTTAACTTTTATGAGGAGAAAGGATGAGGAACGGAAGACAAATCTAGAGGCTGGGGAGATGGCTTAGTTGACAAAGTGCTTGCCACGTAAGCATGAAAACCTGACTTCACTCCCTAGCACTCACATAAAAAGCTGTGTAGGATGTTGGCTCTTGTAGCCCTAATGCTCTCGAGGTAGAACTGGGGTTCCTAGGCTAGCTTCACATAATTGGCAAGTCTCAGATCCCAGAGAGAGACCCAGTTTCAAAAACCAAGGTGTTTAGCTCACTCACTTCTGTCTGGTTTCCATATGTGTACACACATACATGCATGCACACAGACATATGCACATGCACAGACAAAGTGCAGCTATTAGGAGGTCTTTTGTCTCCATGTATAGTCTAGACCAGTCTCCCTCCTGCTGAGTGCTATGACTATAGGTATATACTATTGTACCTGGTTGTAGTAATATGAGTGGCGGGGCTGCATCCCCAGCACCCCGCTGCCCGCACGGCTAGCTTTACCCAAAGTAATTACACGGACACTGTATTCATTTAATCACTGCTTGGCCATTTCTATCTAGCCTCTTCTAGGCTAACTCTAGCACGTGGACTAGCCCATCTCTAATAATTTGCTGTAGCCCACAAGGTGGCTTACCAGGGAGATTCTAGCCTACGTCCATCCTGGGTCGGAGCTTCATCGCGTGTGCCTCAGAGAGCAGAGCT
>NC_022010.1:13246813-13262832 GCF_000317375.1 Microtus ochrogaster
CGGAGCTTCATCGCGTGTGCCTCAGAGAGCAGAGCTCTGGCCTCTGCCCGCAAGAATGGAGCATCGTGTCTCTCTGAGGCGTCTGCCCCCAAGAGGAGAGCTGTCGAGTCTGACCTCACTTCTTCTTCCGCCCAGCATTCTGCTCCGTTCACTCCTCCCACCTACGTTCTAACCTATCAGGGCAAGCAGCTTCTTTATTTAATCAACCAATGACCTTCCTCCATCACCTGGTACTGTCTAGTACTCTATTAATCAGAAATAACGGGGCTGGTGAGATGGCTCAGTAGGTAGGATGCTTGCCTCCATGCCTGATGACCTGGGTTCATGCCGTGGGTACCACGTGGTGACAGGAAAGAACTGCCTGCCATAAGAAGTTCTTAAAAGAATATAGTAACAGACCTGGAGAGATGGCTCAGTGGCTAAGAACACAGGCTGTTTTCCAGAGGACCAGTGTTCCATTCACAGCACCCACATGACTGCTTGTCACCTGTAACTCCAGTTCCAGGGGATCTGATGCCTTCTTCTGGGCTCCTCTGTACTGGGCAACAACAGAAGAAAATTTAAGATTTCATTTGAGGGGCTGGAGAGATAGCTCATTAGTTACAAGCACTTGGCTGTTCTTCCAGAGGACCTAGGTTTAATTCTCAGCACCCACATGGTAGCTCACAACTGTCTGTAAGTCCAGTTCTAGGGGATTCAGCACCCTTACATAGACATACATATAGGCAAAACACCAAGTCACATAAAATAAAAGTAAATATTAAAAAAGATTACATTTGAAAAATAAGGCATAGATTTATTTTTAGTAAGGCATAGATTATTAAAAACAAGATTTTGACAGATTTTTCCAGATTGTAGATTACATTAAAAAAGATACTTACCTTTGCCTTTGTAGTATTACACTGAATATGTATTTTGCATTATTTAAACTTGCCTATAAATTTTACATTAAAATAATTAAAAAACAAAAGTTGATGGACAGTGGTGGCACTTGCTTTTAATCCCAGTACTCAGGAGGCAGAGGAAGGCAGAATTCTGTGAGTTCTAGGCCAGCCTGGGCTACAGAGCTAGTTCCAGAACAGGCACCAAAGCTACAGAGAAATCCTGTCTCGAAAAACCAAAAATAAGGGGGCTGGAAAGATGGCTCAGTGGTTAAGAGTATTGCCTGCTCTTCCAAAGGTCCTGAGTTCAATTCCCAGCAACCACATGGTGGCTCACAACCATCTGTAATAAGGTCTGGTGCCCTCTTCTGGCCTGTAGGCATATATACAGACAGAATATTGTATACATAATAAATAAATAAATATTAAAAAAAAAGAAAAATTAAAAATAAAATAAAAAATAAAACATTTTTTTTTCCAGGCTTGGTGCCTATAATCCTATAATTTAGGAAGCTAAGGTAGGGGGATTGCTGTGAGTTTGAGCCCAAACTGGGCTGCATAGTGAGTTTCAGGCCAGCTTGGGCTACAGAGTGAGACCTTGTCTAAAAAAGGGGATGTTTCTCACTAGAGCATTTTTCTTTTTTTTTTTTTTTTTTTTCGAGACAGGGTTTCGCTGTGGCTTTGGAGCCTGTCCTGGAACTAGCTCTGTAGACCAGGCTGGTCTTGAACTCACAGAGATCCGCCTGCTTCTGCCTCCCGAGTGGAGCATTTTTCTTGTGGCGTCTTAGGTTGAAATTATGTTCAGTGCACATTCTTTATAATTTCCTAGGCCAGGTGGTTGCAGCTGTTCAGTGTGGTTGAGCGACAGTGCCAGGAGCAGATTGTTGCCCAGCAGGAGCAGTTTCACAGGCAGATCCAGGTGAGTTACCTCAGACATTGATGCTTTGCATTTGTGAGATTGCAGACAAAACAGTTCATGCATTAATTTTGTTTTTGAAGATATGACACCACATTTAGAGTAATAGCATGGACTTTTCTTTCTTTTTTTTTTTTCTTTTTTAAATTTATTTATTTATTAAGGATTTCTGCCTCCTCCCCGCCACTGCCTCCCATTTAGCATGGACTTTTCTTAACATGGAAAAAATGTTTAATGGCCGGGCAGTGGTGGCGCACGCCTTTAATCCCAGCACTTAGGAGGCAGAGGCAGGCGGATCTCTGAGAGTTCGAGACCAGCCTGGTCTACAAGAGCTAGTGCCAGGACAGGCTCCAAAACCACAGAGAAACCCTGTCTCGAAAAAAGCAACAAACAAACAAACAAAAAAAAATGTTTAATGTAAGCCAGGTGGTGGCGGTGCACGCCTTTTAATTCTAGCACTTGGGAGGCAGAGGCAGGCAGACTTCTGAGTTCAAGGCCAGCCTGGTTACAAGAAATAGTTCCAGGACGTGCTCCAAAACTACAGAGAAACCCTGTCTTGAAAAACAAAACAACAACAACAACAACAAAATTGTTGAAAGTACTTCTCTACTCTTTTTGCTCTCAGCACATCCAGGAGGAGATTAGGAAATTGGTGAAACTGCAGCTCAGCACTGCTTCCTGGCCTTCCTGGAGCAGCGGCTCTGTCAGTGAACAACAGGTGCCCTCAGAAAACCAAATGGGCTGCTTTTCTGAAAACAGCGAAAGAAATGAGTCTGTTACCAGTTACCCAGAGTCTAAGGAACCCGAGACACAGCCAGAATTGTCCACATCCCACCCAGACTGCAATGTGGACAGCAGCTCAGTGAGCAGTGGCTACGGCACCTTCTGTATCCTGGAGATGAACACGCACAAGGCTAAGGAGCCCCCAGAGCCCATGGAGCCTGAGGAGGCTTCCAAGGGGCAGCACACAGCCCCTGCGGTACAGGCACATGCCCCCGTAGGTGGCACAGCAGCCATGAACTTTCTTGCACAGACCCCTGAAGAGCTTTGTGCGCCTCTAAAGGAAGATGTTTCCACTTTTCCTGGTGAATTTGAACATAATTTTCTTAGTGAAAACAAGATTTCAGAAGTATACAGTGGAAAAGCAAATAGGTAAGTAGAATTTCTCAATAATTTAAAGCGGCTTTTGCTTGTTTATTAATGACATTTAGAATATAGTAAATAATACTTTTTTTATTTGTTCCACAGTAGAATGAAATATGTTTGGACACAAATCAGCTTTACCATTAAAATCTGACTCTTACATTGAAGCTGCATGTGGAGAACTGAAATAAGCAGATCCAGTGTATAGTGACCCCGACTTTCCCATGTTCAGTGCTTAAGACTGTTAAATGTGGGGCTGGAGAGTGCTTGGCAGTTAAGAGCTCTGGAGGCTCTTTTACAGGACCCGAGTTCTGTTCCCAGCACAAAAATGGTGGCTAACGATTGTAATGGCAGTTCCAGTCGATCTAATACTCTCTCTCGGCCCCCTACGATACTTTACATGTGTAGTGTGGTGCATTTACATAGCATAATGTTAGCACACCCATAAACAAAATCAACTTTTAAAAAAGACTTTTTCGCTGGGCAGTGGTGGCGCACGCCTTTAATCCCAGCACTCGGGAGGCAGAGGCAGGTGGATCTCTGTGAGTTCGAGACCAGGACAGGCTCCAAAACCACAGAGATACCCTGTCTCAAAAAACCAAAAAATAAATAAATAAATAAATAAATAAATAAAAAAAATGAAAGACTTTTCCTTTCTTCCTTTCTTTTTTTTTTTCTTTCTTTTGACAGGATTTCTCTGTGTAGCTTTGGAGCCTGTCCTGGAACTCACTCTGTAGACCAGGCTGATCTCGAACTCACAGTGATTCGCCTGCCTCTGCCTCCTGAGTGCTAGGATTAAAGGCATGCATCACCCCAGCCTGGCTAAAAAAGACTCTTAAATTTAGACTGGCTGTGGTGGCATATGCCTTTAATCCCAGTACTTGGGAGGCAGAGGCAGGTGGATCTCTGAGTTGGAGGCCAGCCTGGTCTATATCCAGGACTGTCCTGAAAAGAAAAAAATTAAAACAAAAATACTTCAAAGTCAAAAACAACAATAAATCTTATGAAATTTTGTGGTTTTCTATAAGTTTTCAGTTTTACACATCTGAAATGTGTTTTAGAAGCTGGGTATGGTGGTGCATGTCTTTAACCCTAGCAGAGGCAGGTAGATCTGAGTTCAAGACCAGCCTCGTTTATATAGCATGTTCCACGACAAGGGCTATATAATGGAGGGACTCTGTCTCAAGAAAGAAAGAATAGAAAAAAAAAAGAAAGAAAAGGAAGGGAAAGAAAAAGAATTAGGAGAATCAGGCAAGACCAGTGGGATGGCCCTGGATAAAGGTGCTTGCCATGCAAGTTTAATGACCTGAACTCTACCCCCTTAACCCATGGTGGAAAGAGGTAATTGATTCCACAAACTTGTTCTCTGGCCTTTATGTGCCCACTGTGGCACACATACACCATGCAAATACACGGATAAATAAATACATCAACTAATGAATGAATAAAAATTTCGGAAAAATTTGCAGTTGTGCAGGGATCGTTGAGTGGTTTAAGTGTGCTTCCTGCTGTTCCAGAGAACCTGAGCTTCCAACACACACACAGTGGCTCACAGTGATCTGGAACTCCAAGGGTAGTATACTAATGTCCTCTTTTAGCCTCTTCAGGCACCAGACCTCTGCAGGTCTGTAGCAGTCACAAATAAACATAGGCAAAACATTCATATCCATAAAAGTCTTTTTACTTTTTGGGGGCAGTACTGGTACACTCCTTTAATCCCAGCACTTGGGAGACAGAGGCAGGCAGATCTCTTGAGTTTGAGGCCATCCTGGTCTACAGAGCAAGTTCCAGAATAGTCAGGGCTACAAAGAGAAACCCTGTATCAAAGAAAAAAAAAAAGATACTTTTTACTTTTTTATTTATGTGCATTGGTGTTTTGCTTGCAGGCATGTCTCTGTGAGGGCGTCAGATCACCTGGAGCTGGCATTACAGACAGTTTGAGCTGCCATGTGCTGGAAATTGAACCCGTTTCTCTTAACCTCTGAGCCATCTCCTCAGAAAATAAATCTTTAAAATAAGAAAGTGTAGCATGAATTCTAGTTGGTCTTAATAATAAAAACCCAGAGTCAGATACAGGGGGTCAATGCTAAAGATCAGAGAAGCAAAGCAGCTAGCCACTGGAGAGTTCTTTTACCTCTCTCATTGCTCAGACCAAAGGAGCCATCCTATCCTCAGATTGTCTCCTCAGACTTCATATTCAGACTGCAACTATCTCTATCAAAACCTCAGTCTGCACTAAGCTCCTGCCTCCTCCCCCTTACATTCCTCATTCTGCTCAGTTATATTGCTCCTGTCTCCACCTCTCTGGTGTTGAGATTAAAAGTGTGTGATCCCAAGTCCTGGGATCATCTTTGTGTGAGCTCTGTTTCTCTTTTAGACAAATTCAATCTTCTGTAGCCCAGGGTGGCCTTGAACTAACAGAGATCTGTCTGCCTCTGTTTCCCTAATGCAGGTATTAAAAGCGTGTCCCACTACTCCCTGTCCTCTGGTGGTTTAGCTCTGCGCTGTGGTCTTCAGACGAGCTTTATTTGTTAAAACACAAACAAAATATTACTACAAGAAAGAGTTTTAGGAGAATCAGTAAAACATCATTTTTTTTTTTTTGTTTCTTTGAGATAGGGACTCTATATAACCCTAACTCTCCCAGAACATGCTATATAGGCTAGTCTGGTCTCACACTTACAGAGATCTGGAATCTTGAGTGCTGGAATCAAGGTGTGCACCATTACACCTGCCCCTTTTTACTACTAGTAGAAAAGCAAAACACTACCCACTGAAGCACTAATGCTGACTAATGGCTTTTAAGCTAATTTTGTTTTTCTCCTTTTAAGTAGTAAGTCTATAACATCATGGGCACAAAAGCTGAAGCAGAACCAGCAAAAGCAAGCACATACAGAAGATGGCTACTCAAGACCTAAGCCAGGGAGCGAGTTAAACCAGAAGCCTCCAGTTGAAACAGTAGGTGATAAGTGGCTCCGATGGTCACACTGGGGTTGCTGTGTTTTTACTCCTTTGTTTATTTACAAATCTTTTTTTTTGTCTGTCTGTCTGTCTGTCTGTCCTTCCTCTCTCTCTCTCTCTCTCTCTCTCTCTCTCTCTCTCTCTCTCTCTCTCTCTTTCTAACCCAGGCCGTCTCTTGCTCTTGCCTCCCAGCCTCCTGAGTAGCAGGACTGTGGTAGTACACCACCATGCTCTGCGAGATGAAGTGTTTACACTCTGACCCAGCGACTGTGCTTAGTAAAGGGTCATAGACACAAAGTTCCAGTGTATGTTGTTGCCATTATGGCCTAAATTGTAATGGGATAGGTAGTACCACTTAGTGCCCTACATGGACGTTCCCAAATCAGGTCCTTGACAAGCTGAGAGGCTCAGTGCCATACGAACTATGTCCTGGTTGTCCTGAGCATAGGCTTGCTGTTATCCTAGGAAACATGTCATAAGTGTTCCCAAGTCTTCGTTTTTTTTTTCTTTTTTCATTATCTGTTTACTCTTTTTTTTAAAAAAAAATATTTATTTATTATGTATACAATATACTTTCTGCATGAATGCCTGAAGGCCAGAAGAGGGCACCAGATCTCATTACAGATGGTTGTGAGCCACCATGTGGTTGCTGGGAATTGAACTCAGGACTTTTGGAAGAACAGGCAATGCTCTTAACCTCTGAGCCATCTCTCCAGCCCCCTATCTGTTTACTCTTTACTTACTTTGGGTGTGGGTGTACACACTGAGCTCAAATGTGGACGTCAGAGCACTGGAGATTGAGTGCAGGCTGTCAGGCAGCAACAAGCACTTGCAACCTCTGAGCCATCTCACTGTCCTTGTCCCCCAGTCTTTTTTAAATTTTATTTTTTGAGTCTAGATCTCACTGTGTAGTCTTGTCTAGCTGGAACTCTCTATGTAGACCAGGCTGGCCTGGAGGTGTGGAGAGTGAGATGGCATTTCAGTGTTAAGTTTTATAAAACAGAAAAAACTGTTAGGTAAAAGAATGTTCTCACTTTATGCCAAACTACTACAAAAAATAGCAATTTTCTACCCTAATCTCCAAATAGTTTCAGACTACCATTCATTCCAAAGAAATGATATCCCGTCGGGCGATGGTGGCACACGCCTTTAATCCCAGCACTCGGGAGGCAGAGGCAGGCGGATCTCTGTGAGTTCGAGACCAGCTTGGTCTACAGAGCTAGTTCCAGGACAGGCTCCAAAGCCACAGAGAAACGCTGTCTCGAAAAACCAAAAAAAAAAAAAAAAAGAAATGACATCCCACTATTGATGACACAGTAGCTCACAATGAGAGCCCCACTCAGAGCGCTAAAGGACCTTTCCAGAGTGCACTCCACAGAGGGTGATTTTGAAGTAGTACTGGCTGGTGACATGGGGATGGCATGCCCGATGCATTTCTTTGTTGGAGAATTCTGGATTCACAGAAGTTGGACAGTCTTTACTTGAACTGTTTTCTGTGCCCAGTGTTTTCAGTTTCATTTCACAGTGGGAACTGCTGATCAGAATTCTCCTCTGATGGGGTTTTCCTCTTGCACAGTGCTGGTTTATTCTGGGAAAAAGCTACTTTGAAGTCCATCTTGACTTGGTGCATTGTGTGGCACAAGCATTTTCCAGGGCTAAATTGCTCTGTTTCTTTGGTCCTTTGTTTCCATTTCATGAACTGAAGGACTTGGGTTTCTCCGATGGGCCCTTAGACTATGCTCCTGAGTAGGTCCTTGAGCTGGGCTCAGGCCAGCATCTTTGACTAAGAGGGCTTATATTTAGAAGGCCTTTGTTGAATCATGCTGTTACTTTATTTCAAGTGGGCCCTTTCTTGAGTGGATGGCCTTTTAAGGGTGGTGTGGGAGGGGAGGGATTTATTTGCTCAGAGGCTTGCAGCCAGCACCATTGTGTATAGCAGTATTTTAGTGCACGGTATGTGTTTGCTCCTGGCCTGAGGACTGAACCTCAGAAGCAGTGTGAGTTCTAAATATTTTACTTGGGAGTGCTTGACTTAGTCCCTGATAATCACTTTTCCAGACTGGAACAGTCAGGAGTTCTAAGAAACAATTGGTATCTTGATAAAAAGAGGTGGAATGGTACCTTGTACAGCAGACTTGTGATTAACTTGTTCCTTCTAATAAAGTATTGCCCGGGTCCTTTGACTTGTGGAGGATGAAGGAGGAGGAGCACCTAGTAAGATATTGGTGAAGGTGTTGCCTTTAATCCCAGCACTCAGGAGGCCGAGGCTAGCAGATATCTGAATTACTAGTTCCAAGACTGCCAGGGATACACAGAGAAACCTCGATACATTCAAAAAACCAAAAATAAATGAATTAAAAAAATAAAGAAAAGGAAGAAAGAAGAAAATGTCCTTGCTAAGCATCTCTGTTTGAGACAGCTTTTCATTTCTTTGTAGTGGTAAGCATGAAACTTAGCAGAGGCTCTTTGTGTGCAGCCAGCATTCCACTGTGCTTGCCCATCCCCAGAAAATAGATTCGTGTGTGACAGACAGTATTAGAGCTACTGTGATTTGTGTGTGTGTGTGTGTGTGTGTGTGTGTGTGTGTGTGTGTGTGTGTGAACACCTGCAGGCACCTATGGAGGCTGGAAGTTGTAGGTGGTTGTAAGCCATCTGATGTGAGGACTGTGAACTGAATCAGGGTCCTTTGCAAGAGAAGTACTTGCTCTTAACCCTTAGCTGCTGGGTCACCTCTTCAATGCCATGTTTTTTTGTTTTTAATCAGAAGGGGTAGTAAGCACTTTTATTCTTTGCTGAGAAGTAACAGGCTGAGAGCCTGGTGCCATACACCTGTAATCTTAGCACTTAGAGTATAGAAGGCAGGATGACCATGAATCCACAGTCAGCCTGGACTGCATAGTGAACTCTAGACCAGCCTGGGCAAGTCTCTGTCTCAAAAAAACAACGGTTTGGGCCTGGAGAGATTGCTTAATGGTTAAGAGCATGGGCTGTTTTTTCAGAGGATCTGGGTTCAGTTCCCAACACCCATATGGTAGCTCATAACTATCTGTAACATTAGACTCAGATTACCTGATACTATCTTCTGATATCCATGGGCACCAAGCACACAAATGGTCCATGGGCATACAGGCAGGCATAATACCCAAATACATAATAATACTGATGATGATAAAAAATTAAAACCCCAAACCAAGAGCTAGGGAATGTAGTTTATGGTAAAGTGCTTTTCTAGTGTGGCTAGTGACCTGGGTTTGATCTCTGTCACCAACACACACACACACACACACACACACACACACACACACACACACACACGAGTCTGTTACTGGGGATATGAAGGTGATGAGTTTCAGATCATCCTGGGCTTTATAGCAAGACCCTGTCTCACAGAAACAGAAGGAAGTGCTGAATTGTAACTTAGAGGTAGAGCATTTTGCCTAGTGTGCCCGGGGTCCTGGGTTTAATGTTGTTGTTCACAAACAACTCAATATTAATTTGTTATTTGAGGTTCATATTGATTTGTGATTTTGAGTCATTTGATTTATTGAAGTTGTGATGATATAAATAGATTAGTAGGTTAAACCCCCACCCCCATCCCTACGAGGCAGGGTTTCTCTTTATAGCCCTGGATGTCCTGGAACTTGCTCTGTAGATCAGGTTAGCTTCAAACTCACAGAGATCCTCCTGCTTCTTCCTCCCAAGTGCAGGGATTAAAGGTATGTGCCAACATGCCCGACTAATTTTTTACTAAATGACTAATTCTAGATTTCTCAAATTACTGTCAGAAATTGATAGCAGACTATAAATACAGTTTAGTTCTGAACTTATAGATTACACCTTCTCTCAGAGTTCCTTCTAACGACCCTCTAGTTCCATAGTGTTCAAAAAAAAAAAAAGCTTTGACAGATGGTGCAGGGAAGGAGAAGCTGCACTGTTCATTTTTCATACTGCATTCTTGCAGCTGCAGAGAATCAACACTCTGCTCTTCGTGGCCTGCTGAGGCCCCTGTTTAAGTCCTGGAGTATCCCTGGGTCAACAGTGTGTGCCAAATGCATTTAACTGCCCACCAATTGTCCTCTTTCCTCTCTTGCAGCCCAACCTTGCCGCCGCCGCCACACATCCTTGTGCCTTTTACCTCAGTAAACCAACTGAAAGTCCAAGTTCTTGCTTGTCTGATTCAGGAACAGGTATGGAACTTAAACTATTTTTTATATTTTTCAAGACAGGTCTCACTATGTAGACCTAGCTGTCCTGAAACTCAAATATATGATTAGTCTGGCCTCTAACTTAATCCTATGTGCTGGGATTAAAGGTGTTCCAGCACATGGTCTGGAACTTAAATTTAAAAGAAAAAAATCCTAACCTTTATTTTGATTTATGTATATGAGTGTTTTGCTGACATGTGTGACATGTATACCATGTCCATGCCTGGTGCCATGCGAGGCCAGAAGAGGATGTTAGATTCTCTGGAGCTGGAATTACAGATGTGAGCTACCATGTGGGTGCTGGGAATTGGACCTGGGTCCTCTGGAAGAGCCACAAGTGCTCTTACCTACCAAGCTATTCCTCTAGCCCCCTGAACTTACAGAGAGTCTATTTTACCCACAGCTTGCTTTCATTTTCCACTGTGGTATGAGAAGTGTGTGCAGTATCTGACTTCACCAAAAGCACTGTGTGTTTCTCTCCGTTTCCACAACTTTCCCGTTTGCCTTAGTTTGTGTTAAATTCTACAGCAATGGGGTGAAGCAGTGCACCCACAGAGGCTTGAGACAGCTGCAGAAACCATCGCAGACGTTTTCTGTTGTCCACAGGATTCAGCGAGTTCAGACCCTCTGCTAGCCGTGGCCAGCTCTTCTGTCTTCTGGCTTTATGTGCTGACTCCCCGTTAGCACCGTTACCCACATGGCACATCCACCTACCAGTTTGAATTAACTTTGCTTGAACAGAAACTGGAATCCAGCCGCCTCTTCCTGTTCCCACTGCTCCCACAGCTGAGGCACTCCCTTTCCGCCACCTTCTGACCTGCCTCCCTGCCTCCATTCTACCCTTACCCTTTAGTCTGTTGACTGCCAGCAGTCCCATTTCCTCAGAATAACAGCTAGCATCCTTATGGAACCCCACAAGGCTCAGCAGAATGGAGCTGATTGCCTTTCCTCTGTGATAAGACTTCGTCCACTTTTGCTGGAGGTTCATTTGAAGACTTTGCCTGACTACCTCCTCCACTCTAATATTTCCTACTGATGGGAGGAAACTCTCCTAGTAGTTACTTTCTCAGTGAACCATCCTTTACCATCCTTTGAAAATAGTTCCTGCCCCCAGAACCCCACCTTTTCTGTGAACCTCTTTTCTTTTTGAAAAGATCCCATGTATCCCAGATTGGCCCAGTTGCTGTTTAACTGATGAGAACTTGAACTCCTAGTGTTGGGATTATGGCATTGTGTCAGCATGTTTTATGCTACTTGAATGCAGAACTCAGGGCTTCATGGATGTTAGGCAAGCACTCTCCCAGCTGATCTACATCCTTAGCCCTACTCCTCTGTGTATGTATGTGTGTGTGTATTTGCATACAAGCATGCTCTTGCATGTGGGGTACACAAGCACATGTGTGTGCATGCTTGTTTAGGCCAGAGGTCAATCTAGGGTGTTGTTTGTTAGGAGCTATCTATATATTTTTTAAAATATTTATTTATTTATTTATTGTATACAGTTAGCCAGAAGAAGGCACCAGACCTCATTACAGATGGTTGTGGGTCACCATGTGGTTGCTGGGAATTGAACTCAGGACCTTTGGAAGAGCAGGCAGGCAATGCTTTTAACTGCTGAGCCATCTCTTCAGCCCCCTATCTATATTTTTTTGAGACAGAGTCTCACTATGTAGCCCTGGCTAGCCTAGAACTCACTATGTAGATCAGGCTATCTTCAGACTTAGGGTGACCCTCCTGCCTCTGCCTTCTAAGTGCTAGGATTACAGATATATGCCATTATACACAGATTTAATGGGGAATTTGAACTCTTTACATTGATTATATGGAAGCCTGTATTTGTAAATAACATTCTCTTTAAATTACATTTTTAGCTATTACTAAATCATTTTGGTTGTTTATATTTTGAAGCAAATTTTTACTAATTTATTTATTTATTTGGGCTAGGCGACAAGGACATACCATTGTGTGTGTGAAGTTCTCTCCTATTATGTGAATCTTGGGGGCCAGAACTCAGGTCATCAGATTTGGAAGCAAGAATCTTTAATCTGAGCCCTCTCTCACTGACCCGTGATTGAACTGTCTGTGTTCTCTGTGTGCACATCAGGGCTGACTTACTGGAAGCTGGAGGAGAAGGACATGTATCACTCTTTGCCTGACACTTTGGAGAAGACGTTTGCACCGTCCTCCCTAGACAGATCACTGAGCCAGGTGATGCAGAGTACTGCGTGTGTGCTTTTGTTTTATGATTGTAGATAACTTTGTCATCATAGATTTTTTTTTTTGCATTGTTTCAGTTTCCAAAATGCTGGGGAAAGCATAGGCTTGAGAGTCAGATCAACTTTGCAACTATATCTCACCTCATTTCCTGCATAATCTCAAAAAGGTTACTTTAAAGTGGAATTAAGCTAGGGGTGATAGTACATTTTTTTTTTTTTTTTTTTTTTTTTTTTTTTTTTGTTTTTCGAGACAGGGTTTCTCTGTGGTTTTGGAGCCTGTCCTGGAACTAGCTCTTGTAGACCAGGCTGGTCTCGAACTCACAGAGATCCGCCTGCCTCTGCCTCCCAAGTGCTGGGATTAAAGGCGTGAGCCACCACCGCCCGGCGATAGTACATTTTCTTAATCTTTCCTTTTTTCTTTCTTAAGACAGGCTTTCTCTGTAGCTTTTGGAGCCTTGTCCTGGAACTTACTCTGTAGACCAGGCTGGCTTTGAACTCCCAGAGATCCACCTGTGTCTGCCTCCTAAGTGCTGGGATTAAAGACGTGCACCATCACCGCCTGGCTCATTTCCTTAATCTTAGCAGTAAGTATGCTGAGGCAGGTGAATCACTGTGAGTTGGAGGCAGCTTGGGGAACATAGTGAGACCCTAGTTCAAGAAAGCAGAACAAACAACAATCAAAAATAAAGGCGGGGGAAGAACTCAAGTCAGCATGGAGTTTGTCTTATAGCCCCGACTTTAATCCCCATGATGTATCTATGAAAAGCCTTGAGTGTTGACACATGCTTCTTACACTGTTCCCGGCAGCTGGAGCTGGAGCCAGGCAGTTTCTGGGGCTAGATGGTCAGTCAGTTTGTACTAGTTGGGAAGTTCCAGGCCAGTGAGAGAGTCTGTCTCAAAAATAAAGGTGAATGGAGGAAGAGGTTGGCCTGTGGTCTTCATATAGATAGGTAATTTTGTGTTAACACACAGACGCTCAATACGGACAGACATAGACACACAGATATTAAAAACTAACAAGTAAAAATGCTGAGCTGATGTTTTTGAAATTAAATGTTTCTTGCCTACTGTTTCTTTTCTTTCTCTTCTTTTTTTCTCTGTGTGTAGTAGGTTAGTGGCAATTAATTTCTTCCCTTTCCCTTTTTCCTAGGCCTGACTGATTTCTTTCCTTTCAAAACTCCCACTTGATGCATTTGTAACATAATTATGAAGCCTTTAACTTACAGTATTTTCTTTAAGAAATATAAATATTTTGTGTCTTTTACTTTTTTTTTAAGACAAGGTTTCAGGTAGTGTCCCACCTGATCTTCAACTCATTGTGTAGCTGAAAGTGACTTTGAACTCTTGATCTTTTTGCCTTGCTGTCCCCGGGTCTGGGATCCTAGGTGTATGCTGTCCTCCCAGGCCGTCTTTCTCTTACATGCTCTGATCAAGTGAGGAGGAGAGTGCACTGGGGAAATGAGAGGTGTATCAGCAGTGGCACTGGGGGTATGGATCAGACATGGAGCTCTTAATGTGCAGTGCCCTTGAATTGATCCCCAACACCACAAAACAAAGACCCCCCCCCCAAATTGAAACAGGGAAATACAATAAGAAAGAAGTAACACACACATGAAAGTGAGAGATAAAATAAAAAACAAGTTAGAAAAGCCTCGTGTGGCAATAAGGTAGAGACAGGTGGATTGCTGGATGCTCGGTGACTGCTAGCCCAGCCTGCTTGGCAGAACGGTAGCACAGTGAGAGACCTTGTCTCAAGCAAAAGGGAGAAAGAAGATGCTTAAGGAATGACACCAGAGTTTGCCTCTGATTTACACACATACATGAACCCACAAACATGAACACACAAGTATTGATTTCTGGTAAATTGTGTATATTAGTGTATGCTTATAGTACTAGCTAGCTGCTTGGGAGGCTACAGTGGGAAGATCACATAGGTCCAAGAGTTTAAGACCAGCCTAGGCAACAGAGGGACCTTGTCCACACCACCAACAAGAAAATCCATGGCACCTTTGTGGGATTTAGTAGGGTCTAAGTTTGAAATATATGGTGGTTGGGAAGATAGCTCAGCTAGTAAAGGTACCTGCCACCAAGCCTGACAGCCTGAATTCAACTCTTAAAGCTACCATGGCAAATGCCACGTGTACACATAAAATCATACATGAATGTAATACAAATTTTAAAGTTCTTTTAAATACCTGTGTGTGTGTGAGAGTGTGTGAGTGTGCCTATATTTGTATTTGTACTGTGTGGTTCTAGGAGCCTGTGGAAGCCAGAAAAAGGTATTTGATTCCTTGGGACTTGAGTTAAGGGAGATTGTGAACCACCTTGTGGTTCTGGGAACTGAAGTCAGGTTGTCTGCAAGAACAAGTGCTTTTACCTGCTCAACTATCTTGCCAGCCTCTGTTCTTGTTTTCTTGTCTTATGTAGTCTACTCTGACCTGGCATTCAGTATGACCTTGAATCCTGATCTTCCTGTTCCCACTGTCCCTGTTCTGTTCTGGGATTATATGTTTGCTGAGAAAAACTTGGTGTTTTTTAAAATACAGTATTTTGGGCTGGAGAGATGGCTCAGAGTACTGGCTGCTCTTCCAGAAGACCCTATAGAACAAATAATAAAAGCCCAATGACAAAAATTGTGGTTCAACCCAAAATGGCTTAGTTTGCTGTCACCCAGCCTTGGTAGAGGTAAGACTTCTAGTGGCTTGCCTGTCTTTTCTGGTTTTTGGGTTGAATTCCATTTTCTGTCTCTGGGCTTTTATTATTGGTACTACAGGACCTGGGTACAATTCCCAGCATCTACGTGTCAGCTTATAACTGTGTAACTCCAATTCCAGGGGATCTGATGTTGAATTTTGGCCTTCTCAGGACCACCAAAGATGCCAGTGGTAGCCAGTCATATATGCAAGCAAAACAGCAATACACATTAGAAAAAAAAAAGAAAAGAAAAAGTCTACACAAAACAGGGTTCTGTAAGACTGGCCAGTGCTCTTCACTGCTGAGCCATGTCTCCAGCTCTCAAACACTGGTTCCTTTGAGTGGGGACACAGAATATTAGTCAGTTTTCCATTGTTGTGAGAGAATGTATCAAAAAGACAAGAGACTTATTCATGGCATCTAAGTTTCAGTTCATTGTTATTTCAAATTGCTTTTGGGTCTGTGGTGAGGCCAAAGATCATGGACAGACAGAGCAGAGAAAAACGGCCTTGAGGTAAAGAAAAAGAGAGGAAAGGACCAGAGTATCTTTGAAGGACATGTCCCTGGTGACCTAACTTCCTTCTACTAGGCTCCACCGCTTCAAGGATCCAGTGTTTTCTGATGTCTCTGTCAGTACATGAGTCTTTGAGGGACAGTGAGGCTCCAGACCATGTCAAGGACCACCGAGGATTGTATTTGTGGACTGCTAACCAGGTCCCAATGTTCTCTTAGTCCCTATTGTTAGGAGATAAGCAAGTTTTCATTCTGAAGGAGGTATCACCAGAAAGGTCTTCAAAGCTGATATTATTAATTCAAAGGTCTAGATTTATTTAAAATCTTCCACAGATTTTTTTTAAGGTGCTGATCTTGATAGCAGATTTTTTCATTGTTAATAATACCGTTTAAATTATTTTGTTTCGTATCTTTAAGTTTCGTGCCAGTAATGAGATGAAGTGACTGTCACTGTTCTGTCCTAGAAAACAAAGCGAAAGCAAAGCAGTTT
>NC_022010.1:13262949-13265848 GCF_000317375.1 Microtus ochrogaster
CCTGCCTCTGCCTCCCGAGTGCTGGGATTAAAGGCGTGCGCCACCATCGCCCGGCCAGCAAAGCAGTTTCTTGATGGGTACCTCACCCTTGCTTCCAGTCCCAGTCACCTGATGAGTACAGTAGGACGTTCTCTTCAGCCTCACTGTCCCTCAAAGACTGAGAGCCAGCAACCCAGCCTGATCACCAAGGCCTCAGCCTGATGCTTGTCCATCTTACTTCCAGGTCCTGACTCTGGATCCAACCATACATGTGAAGCCAAAGGAGAAGGCTGCGGGGATTCGGCCCCATGGCTTTTTGAGTGCTCTTGACGACAGAATATCCTTTTCTCCAGACTCTGTTCTGGAGCCAAGCCTGTGCAGTCACTCTGACAGTGACTTGTTTTCACAAGCAAGTCATAATGCTTCTCAGGTATCTGGGTTCCCCAAATATCCTTCAACTACGAAAGCGTCACCTGTGGACACTTGGAAAAGCCATGCATTCCACAGTGAAAGTAGGACGAGTTCCACGGTCCCTTCACTCTGCACCATCACTAGCAACGATATCTCAGTCAGAACTGTAGACGAAGAAAACACTGTCACAGTGGCTTCCGCCTCAGTCAGTCAGTCCCAGCTTCCAGGTACAGCCAACAGTGTCCCAGAATGCATTTCATTGGCTTCCCTGGAAGATCCTGTGATGTTGTCTAAGTATGTATTTCAGCAACTGACTTATACTGCTAATGTTAATAGACTTGTGATGTCTGATTGAATGATGAAAATGGTTTTTATTGGACCACAGTAAAATATAAAATCTTAATTAAATATAACCAATGTGTGTTTTTCACTATTGATAGCTATGTTGAAGTGAAAGATGTTGATAAAGGTTAGGTATGGTGGCACTTGCTTGTAATCCCAGTACTTTTGAGATAGAGGTGGGAGGATCTCTGTGAGTTCAAGGCCAGCCTGGTCTAGAGAGTGAGTTTCAGGCTAGCCAAGACTACACAGTGAGACCCTGTCTTAAAATCAGAAGCAAAGGTGCTGACACAGGCATCCCGTAAATGGGAGCTAAGCAGAATGCTTCTATGTCTAGAGCATATGGGACATCTGTTGTGTTTTCCAGGGTGGATGGAGGAACAGGTTGAACTCTGGCTATGAGAATGACTGTGGTTTGTTTGGTAGCTACTTTTCTCATTCCTGTGACCAAACACCTGGCAAAAGCATCTTAAGGAAGGCAGGGTTTGTTTTGTCTGACAGTTTGAGGGGTACTGTCCAGCACAGTGAGAAGGATGGTGGCAGGCGGCAGACATGAGACTGCTGGTCACGCCATATCTGCAATCGAGGTACAGAGAGAAGACACTGGTGCTCAGCTTGCTTTATCTTCTTTGTCCTTTTTCTTTAATCTGGGACCCCAGCCCATGGACATTCAGAGTGGGTCGGTTAAGCCTCTCTGGAAACACCCTAACAGACACACCTCTGTGTCTCTTAGGTGATTTCTGTCAAGTTGCCAGTGAAGATTAACTGCCCCAGGTCCATCCCTTTCAGTTAGCCCTGAAACATGTGGACTGACTGCCTTTCCTTAGAGCATCTTCCCTCTCACCGACAGAATCCGGCAGAACCTCAAGGAGAAGCATGCACGACACATAGCGGATCTTCGAGCTTACTATGAATCAGAGATAAATAGTTTGAAACAGAAACTGGAGGCAAAAGACACTTCTGCCATTGAAGAGTGGAAGAAGAAAAATGAAATTCTTATAGATAGGTAAGGCTACCATGGAGCTAGTGTTTCTCCATCTTGGGTAGATTGCTTCCACAAAGTATATCATGGTGTGGTATAAAATGCTGTGCTTTGTATCTGAGAATTTACCACACAGACGTGTAAACTAGGACATGTCTGGAGACACAAGGGGTTAATCCTCTAGTAACTGACACAAGCCATGCCTTTCATGTGGGTAAAGTTCTGAAGGAGTAGAGTCAGAAAATAAAGAATAGTTTGTGAATCTTTACCATTGTGGAGTTCTGGGAAAAGTAAGAATCCTGGGATGTGGGCTGGTGAGATAGCTAAACAGGAAGCACACTTCCCACCAAGTCGGCTGAGCCCAGTTTGATCCCTCGTACTCACATGGTGGAGTGGGGAACTATCCACTCGCTTACACACTAGGAATATACATGCAGAATTAGAATTCTAGCTGGGCTGTGGTACACGCCTTTAATCCCACAACTCAGGAGGTAAAGGCAGGCGGATCTCTGTGAGTTCAAGGCCAGCCTGTTCTACGGATTTCCAGCACAGCCAGGGCTACACAGAGAAACCCCATGTGGGGAGGGTGGGGGGAGCGGGGAAGATGAAGAATTCTGGGACTTTGGGTGCTGGGAGTGTAGCTCATTGGTAGAGTATTGGGCTTAGTGTCATGATACCTTGTGTTTTAACCCTAGCTTTATATTGAAAAAGAAAGAAAGAGAATGTGGCAACTTTTGTGTGTGGTAGAGGTGGTGGGGTGAGGAGGCAGAGAGGGGGCAGACAAGGGACGGGTAAAGACTATACCATATACATGTATGGTACAGACAAAGAACATATTTAACCATCTGAAGAGATGCATACTGCTCTTCCAGAGGTCCTAAGTTCAGTTCTCAGCACTGATATCAGGTGGCTCACAGTTGCCATTAATTCTAGCTCCAGGGGATAATGGTATGCCCACTAGAGATAACCACTCGGCACAGTATAGCCAGTTGAAAGTCTTTATTCCAACTGGCTGGAACCACATCCAAAGTGTTCATAGACCTAGGTGAAGGCCCCAAGTGTCTAGAACATGGTTTTTAAGGGCAGAGACCTCATCTAGGAATCTCTCTTTTTTTTTTTCCTTTTTTTTTTTTTTGAGAAAAAAAAATTTCCGCCTCTTCCCAGCCTCCCACTCCTCCCACCCTCCCC
>NC_022010.1:13268143-13273645 GCF_000317375.1 Microtus ochrogaster
CTTTGGAGCCTGTCCTGGAACTCCCTTTGTAGACCAGGCTGGCCTCGAACTCACAGAGATCCGCCTGCCTCTGCCTCCCGAGTGCTGGGATTATAGGCATGCGCCACCACCACCTGGCTAGAACTAGCTTTTGTGGCCTCGAACTCACAGAGTTCTGCCGCCCGAGTGCTGGGAATAAAGGCATGTGCCACCACTGCCCAAGCTGAGTGCTGGCATTAAAAGCATGTGTCACTGCTGTCTGGTGATGCAGAAACTAACATAAGCAATTAGCTGAAGGAGGTTCCATACAAACAAGCAGTTTTAACAGAGGCTAAGATGAGTTAGCTAGTACATCCTGACACAGAGATGGGTAGTTTTCCATGGGATTCTAGTTAAACCTGGAAACAGCCTCTGGAAGAATAGAAGTTGAAGGAACTTCTGTACTGTCTTCTCCCTTCACAATCTGGTGCCTACTTATGGACTGCGGATACCTGTGAACATGTGTGACTTCTCTCTCTCTCTCTCTCTCTCTCTCTCTCTCTCTTTCTCTCTCTCTCTCTCTCACACACACACACACACACACATTTTAAAAGAAAGATTGTGAGACTAATGTAAAGTGTTTAACGTAGATCTGGCATTTAAATCAGGCTAACCTGATTTATCATTAAACACTGAGTCAGATGGTAGCTGAATTTTGTGGACCTTGTTGAGGTCTGCGATAACTTGCAAAGGAATTCTTTATAGGAATCATAATTTAGGGGCTGGAGAGATGACTCAGCAGTTAAGAGCATATATTTCTCTTCCAGAAGGATCCAAGTTAACTTCCCAGCACCCATGACAGGTAACACATAACTGTCTGTAACTCTAGCTCCTGAGATTTCTTACCTCTGGTCTTTGATGGTATACACACACACACTCACACACACTCACATGATTAAAAAGAAAATAAATCATTGTACTGGAGATGGTTTAGTATTTAAGAGCACTTTTAGGGATCTCACAGCAGCTAGTCACTGTCTGTAATTCTATGTAATTCTAGTCTCAGGAGAGCCAGTGCCCTCCCAGGCACTGCAGTACTTACGTGGTGAACAGATGCTCATGCAGGCAAAACACCCACACACAAAAATAAAATCTCAGAAGAGTTTAGCTAAAAAAAAAAAACATTGGACATGGTGTCATAAACTTGTAATTGTAGCATGCGGGGAGGCTAAGACAGGCAAATCTCGGAGTTTGAGGCCAGTCTGGTCTATAAAATGAATTCCAGGACAGCCAGGGTACACAGAGAAATGGTGTCTTGAAAAAAATGGAAAAAAAATAGTATTTCATGGCTGGGGAGATGGTTCAGTTGGCAAAGCACTTCAATTGTAAGTGTGAGGACATGGTATTGATCCCATGGCCTGCGTGAAAAAGAGCTGGGCACTTGTAATTCCAGTATCATGGAGTTGGAGACAGAAGGATCCCATGGCTCATTGGCTAGCCTGTCTAGCCAAATTGGTGAGCTCCAGGCCAAAGATACCATTTCTCAGAGGAAGCGGGTATCGTTCCTACATATGACAGCTGATCCTTCGAACTTCTACACACATGTATACATTTAATAAAAAGAATAGTGCATTAATGTTGAGTTTGAAACAGCTCAGAAAGATGCTGTGCCCTGACTCCAAATAGGCCAGCTCTTTATATCCTGGACATGTGTGTATTCAGACAGATTTTCCCACGCTAACATCAAGCTATTTTGTACAGTTTTCTCTATTTTAAAAATATAAAATTTAAATATCAAATTGTGTATAACAAATTCACTGTTTTAAGTGTGCAGTTCAGTAGCTGAAATATATTAACAATATCCATCTTCAGAACCATTTCCTCTTGTAAAGCAAACTCTGGTAAAAGTGCCTGCTGCCAAGCCTGGAAACCTGAGTTCTATTCCTGGAACCCACATGGTGGAGGGAGAGAAGAGGAGATTTTTGCAAGTTGTCTTTACACACACATCAAACAAACAAACAAACAAGCAAACAAATGGAATAAAACTAACTCCTGAAATTCTGGTCTGGGGATGTAGATCAGTTGGTAGAAGGCTTGCCTAGCATGTGTGAGGTGCTGGGTTCAGTCCCCAGTAGGCGCTTCCCCCTCAGTGTCAATAGATAAATATTGGGAAAAGAATAATGAAATACAAAGAGCAATTAAGAACTGAAGCCCAGTTCTCATTAGACCCTTATCCCCACCCCACCACCTTTCCACTGACATTGGTTACGTCTGTCCTGTTTGTTTCCATGAATTTGAACAAATACTCTGCAAGTGGAATCACAGTATTTATCTTTCTTTTCCTTTTCCTTCTTTTGGTGCTGGGAATGGAACCCAGGCTTGCAGAGACTAGGGATATGTGTTTTGCTACTGACATGTAGTGGCAGACTTATTTCACTCAGCACATCCTCAAGACTGGTTCATGGTATTAGAATTTCCTCTTTGTTGGTGATTGTGGCATACACCTTTAATCCCAGTATTCAGGAGGCAGAGGCAGGCAGATCTCTGGGAGTTCATGGCCAGTCTGGTCTGCAAGAGCTAGTTTCAGGACAGAAACCCTGTCCCAAAAAACCAGAAAAACAAAAACCAACAAAAAAAGAGAAATTATTTTGTTTCCTAACTGATTCTAAATTTGCTTTTTTTAGATGTGGCCAACTGGACAGTGCATTGAATGAAGCTACTAGTCGTGTGCGAACACTTGAGAATAAGAATAATTTGCTAGAAATAGAAGTGGTAAGTATTGTTTTATATGGCAGATTCTGGTGTCATAATGTCTAAAAGGTATGTATCATCACAACTTTTAATTTTGTTTACTGGATGTATAGCTAGGTGTGCAGAAGCTTTTTTTAAAAAGTGTGTAGCTCCAGCTTTCCTAGAACTTTCTGTGTAGACCAGGCTGGCTTTGAACTCACAGAGGCCCACCTGCTTCTGCCTTCCAAGTATTAGGTTCAAAGGCATGCACTACTGTGCCTGACTTAAACTTTTATATTTTTCTTTCTTTCTTTCTTTCTTTCTCTCTTTCTTTCTTTCTTTCTTTCTTTCTTTCTTTCTTTCTTTCTTTTTTTCTCCTTTTCATTCTTTCTTTCATTTTTTTGAGACAGGATTTCTCTGTGTGTAGTCCTAGCTGTCCAAGAACTTATTCAGTATACCAGGCTGGCTTTGAATTCACAGAGATCTGTCTGCCTCTGCCTCCCAAGTGCTAGGATTAAATGCATGTGCCACACCACCCAGCAGTAAGTTTTTTTTTTTTTTTTTTTTTTTTTTTCGAGACAGGGTTTCTCTGTAGCTTTGGTTCCTGTCCTGGAACTAGCTCTGTATACCAGGCTGGCCTCGAATTCACAGAGATCGGTCTGCCCCTGCCTCCCAAGTGCTAGGATTAAAGGCGTGCGCCACCACCGCCCGGCTATTCTTTTTCTTTTTATTCTTTTTTTTTTTTAAATATTTATTTATTTACTCATTATGTATACAGTGTTCTGTCTGCCTGTATTCCTGCAGGCCAGAAGAGGGCACCAGACCTCATTACAGATGGTTGTGAGCCACCATGTGGTTGCCAGGAATTGAACTCAGGACCTTTGGAAGAGCAGGCAATGCTCTTAACCACTGAGCCATCTCTCCAGCCCCCTTTTTTTTCTTTATATATTACCTTATAAGCAAAATTTTGATGGAAAATACCTGTTTTGTTCTATGCATTGCCTCTGCTTTAATGCCTAGCCCCCTTCTGGGTAGAATTCAGGTTCTAACGAAGCTAGGCTAGTGTCTAATAACTGAGTCATTTTGTTGGCTTCATCTATATGATAAACTCTACCATGAAGTTAGGGACTAGTATTTTGGTTATCTTACTTTCTTGCTATGTTCTAGCTCAGGGTGGTCTTGGACTTGTGTATAAGCAGCCTTTGCGGTTCAGCCTTCTAATCAGTCAGATTGCAGGCAGGAGGCTTTGCGCCCAGCTTTCATCTTACGTTTTGGTATCCTGTAGCATGGCACCTATTTGGTATTTCAGAAATCACCATTGAATGAATGTTAACACATGAGGTACATTTTTAATTTTGTGTTTCCATAGAGTATAGAGAATCCCCAGCTCTCAGCATATGAATATTGAACGGTGCATTCCAGTCACAGTTTCAGAATTCCTCTGATGTTTGTAGTTATTTTTTTTCTTCGTTAGGTTGATCCACAGACAGTCCTATGCAAGTCCTAGAATCCTTGTACCCCTATGTGCTTGTTTTCTTTCTCCACCTTTGATAATCTCATGGAGTAGCTCCATTAGAGGGGTCCTCTCTAGTCTCTGTCGCAGGACACAGCAGGATGTCACGTAGCTTATTTCTGTTTGTATGCGTTTTTGTTTTTAATTTTAATGTCCATAATTGATCAGCTAATACGGAGGCACTGTTTTCACTTGGAATGATTTACCTCTGTCTTCACTGTGTAGAATGATTTGAGAGAACGCTTCAGTGCAGCCAGCAGTGCCTCCAAAATTTTGCAGGACCGAATTGAGGAAATGAGAACAAGCAACAAAGAAAAAGATAACACCATCATTCGGCTAAAATGTCGGCTGCAGGATCTGGAAGAAGCGTTTGAGAATGCTTACAAACTCTCAGATGATAAAGAAGCTAGGCTGAAACAAGAAAACAAAATGTTTCAGGATGTAAGTACCCAGTGCACTGGGGCTGCTGTCTGAGTCCTCTGACAAAAGCAGCTTTAGGAGACAGGGTTAATTTGGCTTCCGCTCCAAAGGACAGTCCTCTGTCATGGGAAAGCGTGGCTGCAGGCAGGGGAGGTGTGGTGGCAGGAGTAGGAGGCTGCGTGGTCACATTACATCCACATATGAGAAGCAGAGTGAGTAGAAAGTTCTTTCAGGCCATAAAACCTCAAGGCCCAGCCCTTGTGACTCATTTCCTCTAGGAAGTCTCCACAACCTTCCCAAACAATGCCAACAGCTTGGGACCAAGTGTTTAAACGGAAGCCTGTGGAGTGTACCCTCAGAAGCTGTGGTGACTTTCTAGGGACATTTTGGTCTAAGCTGCCTGTAGCTCTGCATACCCTCCTGGTGGCCGCGGTCCCTGTCACCTTGTGTCAGAGCTGTAGAAAGATGGCTGAACTCCCTCACTGCTCTTTCCTAGTGTGTCACCTTTTGAGTTGTCGTAACACCTGTGGGTGACAGGGTAAAATGATATAAGCCAGATTCTATGCAAGGCTTTTTTGAGAGAGGGGCTTGCCATATTGCCCACACTGGTCTTCAACTTGTAATTCCCTTGTCCCAGTCTCTTGTGTGCTGTAGTTATAGGTGTTCATTATATGTTTTTTTGGGGTTGGGAGTGTTTTGAGGCAGAGTTTCTCTGTGTAACAGTCCTCCCTGTCCTGGAACTCTCTGTAGACCAAGCTGGCCTTGAACTCACTGAGTTCTACCTCCCTCTGCTCGCTGAGTGCTAGGGTCAAAGGCATTTGTGTCACCACCACCCAACATGTTTTTGTTATTTTAAGAACATTCCTGCCAGGCGGTGGTGG
>NC_022010.1:13273772-13284948 GCF_000317375.1 Microtus ochrogaster
AAAAAAAAAAAAAAAAAGAACCATTCCTATACTTTTTGCCATAGCAGTGTGTTCTGTCCTCATCCTGGGCCTTTCTGGGTTCCTCACTATGGAGGTCTGACTGGCCTCAAATTTGCCGTCTTTCTCCTGCAGCCCCTGAATACTGGATTGCAGGGTGTACCGTCATATATATTTTTAAACAATACTAGGTTTTTTGGCATCACATTTTTATGTTATAGAATAAATGTAGGAAAGTATAATATGAATTTTATGTAATAAAAATTTAAAAGACAATACAAATATATTTTACTATTACATTGAGGGCTCAATTTGCTATTGCTCTGTTTTACTTTTTTTCAAAAAAAATATTTATTTATTATGTATACAATATTTTGTCTGCATGTATGCCTGCAGACCAGAAGAGGGCACCAGACCTCATTACAGATGGTTGTGAGCCACCATGTGGTTGCTGGAAATTGAACTCAGGACCTTTGGAAGAGCAGGCAATGCTCTTAACCGCTAAGCCATCTCTCCAGCCCTCTGTTTTACCTTTAAAATTGTTTCATACTTAAAGTGTCTTCAAACATTTTATCAGGGATTGTCCCATTCCTTTTTCCAGAACCACTGGTTCTGTGTTGTCCTTCCTTTCCTGACGCTGCAGTTGAAGGGTGCTATTCCTTTGTTACCTGTTCAGTTCTGTGGTACAACTCTCTGTTTTCTTTGCAGCTCTTAGGAGAGTACGAGTCCCTCGGAAAAGAGCACGGGCGTGTAAAGGTAATAGGCAAAAACCTGACCTTCCCCATCTCTCCATCTGGAGCAGTTTGAACCAGTCCATGTGTTTACCCTTCCTGCGTTAATACTTTTATTTTCAGATGTCTGCCCTACTTGGCTGAACCTTTGTGAGATTTGCTAATTTGCCAAATATTATTGAATGGCTGTTATAGTTGATGTGAGTTGAGATGAAACTAGGCAGAAGAATTTAAGTAATGCATAGGTTCTAATCCCTGTACATATAAAGTTAACATTTTCAAAGCATTATTCTTTAATGGAGTAGTAAGAATTTACCCTCTGTGTCTGAAATGGTAGCTGACACACTGTTTGCAGTTGTATATCTGAACTTAGTGAAGCACCACAGTGAGTAGGCAGGAAGTGGTTCCAGCCAGTCTGCTGCATGCAGGAGGAGATTGTGGGTTTGTAAGGTTAGTGAAAAGACCTGTAAGGTTAGTGAAAAGCTACAGCTGAGACTGGGTTCAGAAATAAACCACAGTGTCTGAAACATCACTTCAGGTTTTTGTTGTGCCATTCTGCTAAGCCTTCAGTCACGGTCGTAGCTAAAATAGATCCATCTTAATGTGGGGTTGCTTCTAGTTAAGCAGGCAATGGGTTGCATCTGTTAGAGTCCCGGGTATAGGTCAGTGTTTATGCTATCACTTCCCCCTTGAGTTGCCTGGATTGGTTCCACACTGATGCCATCCTTGCTGAGTTTCATGGTAATTGACCGCTGGTTGTTTGGCCTTACATTAGCTCTCTATTACACACTTTGAAGTAAAAGTTTCCATCTGCATGCTTATCTTTAGTTACGGAAATTTTTTTTCCCCTTAGGATACATTAAACACAACTGAGAACAAACTGCTTGATGCACACACTCAGATTTCTGATTTGAAAAGGTAAATGTCCTTTTTGTTCTTCTGTGTAAATTCTTACTGCAATAATAAAATATGCTGCTAATCGTCCTTTGTGTTTGTATTGACAATGTGGAAAATAAACTCTCTCCTGAGGGTGTTTAAAATTGACAGCTAGTTTTATCCTAATCCTTGGACATGGAAATACATTACATTTTAGCTCAGGAGATACTTACGTGATTAGAATATATTGGTGGTTTGTAGCACGAATAATAAAAACCCAGAGACAGATATTAGAGTTCAAGCTGAAGATCAGAAAAGCAAAGCAAAAAACCACTAGAGAGTTCTTACCTCTATGAAATCTTCAGACTGAAAGAGAATGAGTTCCTGTCTCATCTCGCCTTATATTACTCTCTAGTGCTGGGATTAAAGGCTTGCACCACCATCACCACCAGGCCCCTATAGCTAACTAGTATGACTTCTGGGATTAAAGGTGTGGCACCATTGCCTGACTTTGTATGACTGAGTAATGTGGCTGTTTTGTGTTCTGGTCTTTAGGCAAACTTTATTTATTAAAATACAAATGAAATATCACTACATTCCCCCCTTTTTATCTAAAATTAAAAAAGGCTAGAACTAATATAAGAATATGCAGTCAATAAATATATTAACAATGTCTAGTACTTTTTGGTTTTACAAATTCAGAGAAAATACTCCATATCTATCCTATCTTGTGAGTTCAAAGTCTTGTACCTAATTTACTTTCTATCATAACTTGCTTTAATGTCTGGTAAACAAGGAAAACTATAATTCTCTCGTCTTCAACTCCCTCAGAGACCCAAGAAGAAAATAATATTAACTGAGTGTAAGCAGGAAGTGCAAACAAACTACTTCCAAAATATGTGAGAATTGACAGAAACAGCTGGCTGCCTCGACAGTCACCCAAAGTTCTTCTGCAATGTTGGGGCATCCATCTTCTGCCTACAGGCCTAGCATAGCTGATATACTTCTCTGTGAAGCAGGATATTCTTTTTTTTCTTTTTATAATTAAAAAAAAATTTTTTAATTGATTTTATTGAGCTATATATTTTTCTCTGCTCCCCTTCCTTCGTCCCCTCCCCTTCTACCATCTCCCATGGTCCCTATGCTTCCAATTTACTCAGGAGATCTTTCTTTTTCTACTTCCCATGTAGATTAGATCCCGGTATGTCTTTTTAGGGTCCTCTTTGTTGTCTAGGTTCTCTGTGATTGTGCATTGTAGGCTTGTTTTCCTTGCTTTATGTCTAGAAGCCACTTATCAGTGAGTATATATGATAATTGTCTTTCTGGATCTGTGTTACCTCACTCAATATGATGTTTTCTAGCTCTATCCATTTGCCTGCAAATTTCAATATGTTAATTTTTCTGCTGTGTAGTACTCCATTGTGTAAATGTACCACATTTTCCTTATCCATTCTTCAGTCGAGAGACATTTAGGTTGTTTCTAGGTTCTGGCTGTGACATGCAATGCTATATGAACATAGTTAAGCACATGTTCTTGTGGTATGATTGAGCATCCTTTGGGCATATACCCAAAAGTGGTCCTGCTGGGTCTTGAGGTAGATTGTTTTTTAATTTTCTGAGAAATTGCCATACTGATTTCCAAAGTGGCTATACAAGTTTGCACTCCCACTAGCAATAGAGAGGGTACCCATAACCTCTCCAGCATAAGTTGTCATCAGTGTTTTTGATCTTCCATTCTTACAGGTGTAAGATGGAATCTCAGAGGTTTTTTTTTTTTTGTTTGTTTTGTTTTGTTTTGTTTTTGTTTTTGTTTGTTTGTTTTTCGAGACAGGGTTTCTCTGTACCTTTGGAACCTGTTCTGGAACTAGCTCTTGTAGACCAGGCAGGCCTCAAACTTACAGAGATCTGCCTGCCTCTGCTTCCACAGTACTGGGATTAATTGTGTATGCTACCACTGCCCAGCTACAAGTTCAGTTATAATAGGTGATTTAACTACTAACCTGCATTCCTTATTATCCTAAACAGTTGGTAATAATAATTTTCAGGGATTAGAAATTTGCATTACATTGTTAAATGAGTTATATAAGTACAATACCTTCAATGAGAGAGTAGAAATGTATGTGTAGTATGTTCTAACAAAATCTCAAATTTGTATCAGTATACAAAATTGATATACAGTATACAAAACATTTAAAACTAGTAGTTGTTTTTTAAAAGTAGAACCAGTAATCTATCTTACTATGTCCTCCCCTTTTTCTTTTTTTTTTTTTTGATTTTCAAGACAGGGTTTCTCTGTAGCTTTGGAGCCTGTCCTGGAACTAGCTCTTGTAGACCAGGCTGGCCTCGCACTTACAGAGATCCGCCTGCCTCTGCCTCCCGAGTGCTGGGATTAAAGGTGTGCGCCACCACCGCCTGGCCTCCCCTTTCTTTCAAACAAAAACCTTGAATCTAATTTCCTTTGTTTAGCTTTTTTCCCCTGCTCCTATTACCAATAGCAACTTGTAACCAATCCCCTTAAACAATGACAAATACCTGTAACCCACTGATGACAAAAACTACCCACCCCACCTCTTGGGAATGTAGACATTGTATTCTTAAATTTACTTCCTGCTGTATGGTGGTGACAGCATCTTTATGGGATCCTGAAAAGAAAAATTTGTGTCCATTGTCAAGTCTGAGAGAGGTGGCTGTATCATTTCTTGTCTAGTCTGTGTGTAATGAGAACATGCAGTGCTCAAGAGTAGTCTGTTAGGTTGTATTGTCTCAGCTATCAATCTTGAAATTATTCTGAGAAGTTTGTAGTCCAAAGCTGATCTTTAAGTGGTGTTTTTTAGCTTAGTGGTGTTATCATAGTCCTGGAGGAATTGTCATTGTGGGGCTCCATCCTCGTTTTGGAGATTTCAAAGGTCGCTGTTAGGCATGTTTATGGTTCACTGTCGAAAACTGATAGAGACTCAAACCTGAAATCATGTACAGGAAGGCAGATGAAACATTTTTCTAGAATTAGTTAGTACTCTATATGACCATTAATATCATGACAAAAAATTTATAATATATTTATTAATCTTACAAAATTTATACCTCAAAGAGTCAATATAAAAACCAAATGATTATGAGATTAGTGGAAATAAAATATTCCTGAAATATTTGTTTTTCTTCTCTCCCATATCAGGTGGTTCTTCGGACATTAGACAGAGATTTTAGATTTCACTTTAATAAGCCTGCTTGGGTTTAGAGAAGGAGAGAGCCACCCTCCAACTCCAAAGAAGAACATTTGTATTATATATCTGTAGAGAACATCAGAAACAAACAATTGGGAAGATTTATAAAATATTATTTTGTTGAAAATGTGATATATCAATAGGCCAATTTACTCTTTTTCTTCAGACATTTTTTTCAGATGATTTGTCATTTTTCTTCAAATGTCTCATTTGTCCAGTGGTCTTTGAACTCCTTAGCTGGTTGTCTTCATTCCCTGAAAAGACAAAAAATCTTTCCCTAACCCTAATTTTGGGGAAGATTCTATTTTGGCAAGTTATATCTGATCAAATGAAATGCATTTGTTAGTTTTATATGTTAGATTAGGTTAAATGGCCATGTTGTTTGATGGACTATCATCTCTTCTAATTAAGAGGTGTCTCTTGTTCAAATCGAATCTTTATCAATTTTCATGTTATCCATGATTTTTCTCCTGGGGAATCAAAAGCAAAACCTCTTCCCCAACATAACACGTGTCCTGGTTTCCATTCTGAGGTCAGTACATCTTTAAAGTATATCGGCAGATTTCCTTCCATAGATTTTTTCTACTATACAATGTCTCTCTGTGGCTATTGTTTGTTTCTCATTAGCATTTAGAGAATTCAAAGCATTATGCAATCTATTTCTGGGAGTATTTATCCTCCCTTTCTGTTTACTTAACATATCTTTTAGAGTTTGATTTGATCTTTCTATAACTGCCTGACCTGTAGGATTGTGTGATATACCTTTAATATACTTTATATAAGCAAAAAGGTGTTTCATTTTCTTGGAGATATATGCTGGAGCATTGTCTATAAGTTGTCTGTTGAAAACTTGAATAGTTATCAGTGGTGTGGTGTATGTATTTTAGTTTTCCAAATTCTACAAAATAGAATACATCCATCTTCCAGGTTTCTTTCCAGCATCCTTTGGGTTACTTCCTACAGGTAGTAGCATTTGGTTGTGTAATGAACAAGTAGGACATTTCCTTATAATTTCCTTGACTTGTTGTCATGTGATAGAACAAGTATTTTTTTTAATCTTTGCTATTGACATGATTTTTTAAAAACAAATTATGAGGCCTTCTGCACATTTCCAATCAATAATTGATCAATTTTTGTATTACCTTGTGCTAGAGGACCTGACAGACTTGTATGGCATCAGATGTGTATTATATATATGGGATGATACCAATTCCTGGTTATATCTTGTAACTGAATAAATAATGAAGTCAATTCTTTACCTCATATGAATTTAGTGGTTTCAATATGCAAAACATCTCCTGAATATTGCAAATTGGTAACTATGTTGAGAGGTTCTTTAAAATCCCTTAATATCATGAGAATATCATATAATTCTGAATTGTAAAGAATAGTAAGGGCTTAACTTAAATTCTCTGATTCATAACCTTCCTTTCCTGATTTGTTTGTATCAGGATAGAGTGTAGGGTCTCCAGTTATTGATGTGTCCCCTACAATATAAGGAATTGTCCAATTAGTTCTCTTTATGAGTTGAATTTTCTTGCTTTTGGGATAGTTGTTGTTAATCTCTCCCCCAAAATTACTAGAAGCTCTTTACCAGGGGCTCACTTTGTTCCTGTAATTTGTCAATTTCTTCATTATTAAAAGACACTATAGTTTCTGCTGGGTCTATTCCTGCTAATTGACAAAGTCACAATTTTCCTTTTAGAATTAACTCAGAGACCTTTTAATTTTTTACTTGGTTTATGTGGTAAAAAGATCCATTCTAAGCTAATGTCTTCCCTCAGCATTAAAATTGGATTTGGAGGGACCAGAATGCAGTTAAAATTTGGATTCACACAATCCATATGTGCCTTCTGTAATTTCTCTACAATCAAAGCAAATTTTCTCTCAGCTTCAGCTGATAATTTCCTGGAACTACTTAAGGTTTTGTTTAAATTAATCAGGTCATCAAGACCTATTCCAATAGTGCTCCGTAGATGGGAAATGTCTCCTAGCAATCTTTGAAAGTCATTAAGAGTCTGCAGTCAGTCTCTTCTAATTTGTACCTTTTGGGGTCTAATTTTTTGTAAACCTATTTTATAGCCTAAATAATTAATAGAATCTTCTCTTTGTATTTTTTCAGGAGCAATTTGTAATCCCCAGCAAGGCAAAATTTTCTTTACTTCTTCAAACACTTTTTCTAAAGTATCTACAGTTGAATCAGATAGCAAAATGCTGTCCATGTAATGGTAAACTATAGATTCAGGAAATTGCTTATGTATCATTTCCAGTGGCTGACTTACAAATTAAATAATGGCACAGGGTGGTGCTATTTAACATTTCCTGTGGGAGATCCTTCCATTTATATCTGTTAGCAGGCTGAGAATTATTGTAAGAAGGCACTGTGAAGGCAATTTTTTTTTTGTATTTTTCTTGTAAGGTATAGTGAAGAAAAACAATCTTAAATCAATACCTGTATGGGTCATCCTTTAGGCAATAGAGAAGGCAAAGGAATTCCAGACTGTAGAGAGTTCATTGGCTGAATCACCTTATTAACAGCTCTTAGATCTGTCACCATTCTCTATTTTCCAGATTTCTTTTTAACAACAAATTCAGGAGAATTCTAAGAGCTGGTAGATTCAATATGCTGAGCATCTAGTTGCTCCAGTACGAGCTGTTCTGAAGCCTGCTGTTTCTCTACTGTTAAAGGCCATTGCTTAACCCATACAGGTTTCTCTGTCAACCATTGTAAAGGTAGGGCTGTTGGTGCCTTTGAAATATCAGCAGCTGTTGTGCCCTGTTCTTGTACAACCTGAATGGTTGATGACTGTTCTTTATAAAGTCTTCTAATATTTTTCCCAGAAACATATATTAATTTATGGTTTGTTTCTAATATCAGGGTAATGTTAATCTGAATATTCCATTGGTGTAACAAATTATGTCCCCACAAATTTGTTGCTATGTTAGCCACATATGGTTTTAATTTTCCTTTCTGACCTTCAGGCCCCATACATTCAGCCCATTTCATGTTCTGCTTTACCTGAGATAAAGTTCTGATCCCTCAAAACTGAACATTTAGATCTTGAAGAGGCCAGTTTGGATGCCAAGAGTCTGATGAAATTATTGTTATATTCGCACCTGTGTCTATCAGACCTACAATGACAACATTATTTATTTGTAATTTTAATTTTGGTCTTTGTTTATTTATAGAAGTTTGCCAAAATACTCACTTTATGGTTTCTTTTTTTTTTTTTTGGTTTTTCAAGACAGGGTTTCTCTGTGGCTTTGGAGCCTGTCCTGGAACTAGCTCTGTAGACCAGGCTGGTCTCGAACTCACAGAGATCCGCCTGCCTCTGCCTCCCGAGTGCTGGGATTAAAGGCGTGCGCCACCATCGCCCGGCAATATTTATTTATTTATTATGTATACAATATTCTGTCTGTGTGTATGCCAGAAGAGGGCACCAGACCCCATTACAGATGGTTGTGAGCCACCATGTGGTTGCAGGGAATTGAACTCAGGACCTTTGGAAGAGCAGGCAATGCTCTTAACCTCTGAGCCATCTCTCCAGCCCCACTTTATGGTTTCTCTTGAATATTTTGTTTTCTCTTCTATAGCTGTTCTATCATCAAGAGCAATATGGTTTCTTAAAATAGGCATTAAGTTCTTTAATTGCTCTGGCAAGGAGTTTCCTCTACAATGGCAGGAAGTAATTGAACTGTATTTGACATGGGAGCCTGTGAGAGGCCGCCCTACACAGAACTTCCACAACAACAAAAGATTACCTTGAATGTTCCTTGACCTACATTCATTAGTTCAGTGCCTGCCTTTGCCACACCTTCTGCATAATCCACAAGGGAGGGGCCTTCTATATGGTTTATTCTTTGAAAAAACATTGTTTCTAGGAACATCCTGTCTACAGTCCCTTTTATGGTGACCTTGTGTGCCATAATTATAACACTTGATATTTCTATTTTCCTTCAAATCTCTAGAAATCACCTCTCCTATCCATGCATCATCATGTTCATGAGATTTAATATTAACTGTATCTTGAATCCATTTCTCCAAAGGTGCTGGTCTTGCCTTCAATGGCCTAATTATCTTTTTGTATAGACAATTGGCATTTTCAAAAGCCAGAGATTCAATTATTATTTGTCTAGCTTCTGAAATAGGTATTATTCTATTTACTGTTGATGTCAGTCTTTATAAGAAATCTGTGAAGGTTTCTTTTGGGGCCATGTATGACTTGAGTAAATGATTCAGTCTTTTCTTCTGCTTCTTCAATTCTGTCCCAGGCATTCAAAACTGCTACATGGCATAAAGCCACCATGTAACCATCATTGAGAGATTGTCTTTCTACAGTAGCATAGTTTCCTTCTTGAGAATTTGATCTTTGGAGATTTCCATACCTCTAGCTTTACTCTGTTCAATATTCTTGGCCTCTTCTCTGAACCAGGTATGCCACTGTAATTGTGGACCAGGCTCTAAAACATGTTTAACCAATTCTTTTCAGTCTTTAGGGATAATTCTATTACAAACTGACCATGAGTTTAACATTTGCTTCACAAAAGATGAATGCATGCCACATGAGACTATTGCTTCCTTGAATCTCCTTAATTGGCACAGGAGTCCATGCAGCTCTTACTCTCTATCGTTTGGCAATTCCTGTAAAGTTACTGAAAGTATTAAAGTTGGTTTGAAAACCTTAGGATGTTCCTCTCTGTTCTTAAAATGTAACGCTGAAATTGGTTTTCCATTAAATTCCTCTGTCTGGGATTACAGGCGTGTGCCACCACCGCCCGACCACACATATTTTTTTAATAGTTAACGTTTGGATCAAATAATACCCTAAGTTTAGAAATGTACTGCAATGTGAAGGATTTACACAGAGCAGAATAGCGAAGTGTCTAGATGTGCCAACTGCCTGCCATGTTGGAAGGATTACCTGTCATGTTAGAGCCGTTCCTTCTCAAGCTTAGTGGAAGTCCCTTTTGCTGGCTCCTGTACACAAGTTTAAAAGCAAGGAAAGAGGGGCAGATGAGCACTTGTATACATACCCGACAACTTGAGTTCAATCCCCAGATCCCTCAAGGTAGCAGGAGAGAACTGACTCCTGAGAGTTGACCTCTGACTTCCACATACCCACAGTGACTAGTTTATACTCACATACTCGAGCACACTCACACACTAACTGAAATAAATGAATCAAATTAATACATTCAAAGAAAAGGAAGGCCATGCTAATTGGAAAACAGTTGTTTGGGGTAGCTATCTTCTGTGGAGAGAATCGAAGGGAGACTTTTGTTTCTGAACATGGAACAAATGAGATGAATTGCTGCCTCATCTGTGGGGTGAGAGTTATTTGCCTCTTATCAAAATTAGGATGCTGATTTTTAAATTTAATTTCTGTCCTGCATACTTCATAGATGCCTGCTTATCCTTCCTTCCTTTGTGATAGTCTAGGCAATGTGGCTTTGCAGAGGCTAGTGTCCTTGCTGTCCTGCTTATTCCCCTGTCCCCCACACCCTTTTCTTTGTTTTAGCTTTTCAAAGTTTAATGGTGCCATTTTACTGTGAAGGAAGTTTCTGGAGAGCAGGCTATTATTGCCTTCCTAAAGAGGGACAATTAAGTAACACCTGGTAGTTTAGCTCCGTTTTCAATCTGTGGTAATGTTTGTCTTACTGTTTTTGATCTAGGATGATCTCAAAACTCGAAGCTCAGGTGAAACAAGTAGAACATGAGAATATGCTGAGTCTTCGTCACAGCACTAAAGGTCCCACGAGGCCATCCCGGGCCAAGTAAGTGACTTCACATAGTGTCATTGCAACAAGGCGTAGTGTGTGCCTCTAATGAGGCCCTCTGTTAATTAGGAAGCCAGCGCTAAATATCGTTACGGTCATAGATGTGCATTAAAGTCACAGTCGCTGGATGTCATTCAGAGCCCTACAAAGAAGCAGTTTCAGGGCTTAGAAAAGCACAGAGTTAGGTGGGCACTGTGTTCTTGATGCGGTGTCTCCAGTGCTCTCCACATCTCTTACTTTTTAAAAGACCTTCTTTTTCCATGTAGGCAACTTTTAAAAAAGATTTATTTCTATTGTTTTTAAGTATGTGTCTGTGCGGGTATATGAACTTGAGTCCAAAAGCAGGTGACAGGTTCCTGGAAGCTGTGAGCCACCTGACATGGGTCCTAGGAGCTAAACTCAGGTCCCTGTGAATGATCTGTGAGCACCTTTATTCTCTGAACCGTCTCTCCAGCCCTAAGCCATTTTTTTTTTTTTAAATATTTTATTTATTTATTATGAATACAATGTTCTGTCTGTGTGTATGCCTGCAAGCCAGAAGAGGGCACCAGACCTCATTACAGATGGTTGTGA
>NC_022010.1:13285788-13308068 GCF_000317375.1 Microtus ochrogaster
CAGCCTGGTCTACAAGAGCTAGTTCCAGGACAGGCTCCAAAACCACAGAGAAACCCTGTCTCGAAAAACCAAAAAAAAAAAAAAAAAAAAAGTAAGGAAGGAAGGAAGAAAGGAAAGGAAAGAAAAATGAAGAAAACCCTCAAGTGTGGGACGCAGCCTTGGTTTGTTTTATGGTTTCTGCTTCACACACACACACAAAGGAAAGAAACCTATGATTTGTCTCAGCAGGTAAAGACAATTGCCACAAAGTACCCACCTCACAATTTAAAAATTAATAAGTCTTAAGCAGTAGATGTGGTGGTGTATGCACTTGCAGGCCCAGCTCTTGGGAGGTGGATATAGGAAGATTAGCAGTTCAGGGTCATCCAGTTGATACCAAGCCTAGGCTATGTAAGACCTCGTCTCAAACAAATAAAAACATAAACCAAACCAAACCAAACCAAAGGTAAAAACTGAATTTCTGAGAATAAGCAAAAGAAGAGGCATAAGGTTGGGTAGGAGGGGAGTCTCTCAGTGGGTTGAGATGCGAGGTGCCAGGATTTTGTGGGTGCTGTTCATTCATACTGTTACTGGCAGGAGGCAGAGTGAGTGTATGGCCTTCAAAGGCCTGACCCCAGTGACCTCTTCCCACCAGCTAGGCCCCATACCCCTGAGGTTCCATAATCTCCCAAACAGTGCCACCATCTCAGGACCAGCTGTGAAAGCACATGAGCCTGTAGGGGACGTTGATATTTATGCCATGATGCATGGCTTAGACAGCCACAGCAGGAAGTTATGCAGCCTCCGTGAACTTTCTAATCACCGTCAGGCATTTGGATTTTACCCTAAGTCCATTGAGAATCCTCTCAAAGATTTTTATTTTATTTTAGATTTTTGGGGGTAGGGTCTGTCTGTGTAGTCCTGGCTATCCTAGAACTTACTATGTAGAGTTGGCTGCTGGCCTCAACCTGGTCCTTCTACTTCTTTATCCTGAGTGCTGGAATTAAAGGCATGTGCCATTGTGTCTGACAAGGATTTTAAAGATCTATATTATGTGTGTGTGTGTGTGTGTGTGTTTTGTGTGGTGTGTGTGTGTGTGTGTTGTGTCCATTTGCCATTGTTTACATGGAGGCTAGAGGATAACTTTCTGGAATCAGTTCTCTGTTTCTACCTTTACATGGACTCCACGGCTCAAACCCAGGCCATTAGTCTTTTGAGGTAAGTACCTTATGTATCGAGCTGTGATCTTGTCCCCTGAAGATTTTTTTTTTTTTTTTTTTGGTTTTTCGAGACAGGGTTTCTCTGTAGCTTTGGAGCCTGTCCTGGAACTAGCTCTTGTAGATCAGGCTGGTCTCGAACTCCCAGAGATCCGCCTGCCTCTGCCTCCCGAGTGCTGAGATTAAAGGCGTGTGCCACCACTGCCCGGCCCCCTGAAGATTTTTATTAGAAAACAATGCCATCTGACTTTTGCTTTTTTAAAATTCTTGCCATGAAAAAAAGGAGATGAAACAGGAGAGCATGGAAACAGTAGATGAGTTAGGCCATTTCAGTGCGAGGAGAGCAGGTTTCTAGGTATCTGGATCTGTAAGAATGAGGCCAGGGAGGCAGCTCAGTGTACAGAGGTGCTTGCCACCAGGTCTCACGTCCTCATGGTGGAAGAGAACCAACTTCAGAAGTTGTCCTATCACTTCTACACATGCACCGCGGCATGTCTGTGCACACACAAAATAAATAAGTGTAATAAGAATAATATTTTTAATTACAAGAAAAAAGAATTTAAAAGGTTTTGGAGGTGTAATCCACAGAACATTGTTGTGTCTTGGCTGGTGAGGCAAGAGATCGAGAACACCAAAGGCTGCCATGTGTTGAACTGAAGATAAGATCAGAGTGCCTGGCATAGGAATTTTTGCTTGGGATTCCCACAGACTTGAAGCAGAAATCAAGTGGGCAATAGTAAACTTAGGCTTGGAGATCCAAACTCCTAAGTTGGAGGTACAATGTTGGAGTCAGTTATTCGCCAGTGGTGCTTACAGCTACAGGATTGATAGGAACTGAGTGTCAGTGAGAGTGGGCACAGGACAGAGCTCCCAGGAACCCTACTTCTGTGCTGGGTAGAGGAGTTTGGCAAAGGAGCCTGTGAAACTCCTGCTGGAAGTGAGGAGGGAAATTGAAGCAGCCATCAGTTAGAGCAAGGACTGACAAGGCCTCTTGGATTCACAAGCTGGGGGCTTCTTTGACTCAGGAGAGTGTGGATAGTGAGAGAAGTGTTGGAGGTGTGTTGAAGACAGCCTGCACATTGAGCAGCTGGAAGTGCATATATTGTGATATGCTTATTCAGGGTGGTCGTGTGTGAAAGGAAGGCTTGGCAGACTGTAGCCTTTAGGCCAAGCCAGGCTACACCATCATGTTTTGTGATGTGTATGACTGAGGAATTTGAAGTATTTGCTCAGGACTGGGACTTGTGTGGCTCAGTTGGTAAAGCACTTACTTTACAAGCTGAAGGGCCTGAGTTTGAGCCTCAGAGCCCATATGAAAATGCTAGGTGTGGGGCTGGAGAGAGGGCTCAGCAGTTAAGAGCACTGGCATCTCCTTCAGAGGACCTGGGCATCCATATGACAGTTCACAACGGTCTGTAATTTTAGTTCTAGGAGAGCTGACACCCTTTTCTCAGGCATGCATATGGTACATAGACATACAGGCAGACAAAACACTCATGCATATAAAATAAAATAATAAAATTTAAAAATGCCAGATGTGATAGTGTCTCTTTTAATTCTAGCACTGGGAAGTTAGAGATAGGAGGATTCCTGGTACTCGCTGACTGTCACTCTAACCTAATTGAATTCCAAGGCAATGAAAGGCCCTGTCTCAAAGGAGGTGAACAACCTTTTTGAGGATGACATCTGAAGTTGTCCTTTGGCATGTGAATATACATACATGCATAAGAAATATTTGGGAACCAGGTGGTGGTGGTGCACACCTTTAATCCCGGTACTTGGGAGGCAGAGGCAGGCGAATGGCTGTGAGTTCAAGGCCAGCTTGGTCTATAGAGCTAGTTCCAGGACATCTAGGGCTGTTACACAGAGAAACTCTGTCTCGAAAAATCAAAATAAAAAAAAGAAGAAAAAAGAAAAAGAATATTTGGGGCATGTCTTTAATCCCAGCACTCAGGAGGCAGAGACAGGCAGATCTCTGAATTCAAGGCCAGCTTGATCTATATCATGAGTTCTAGGTCAGCTAGGGCTAAAGGGCTATCTATATTTTGATGTTGACGTAAGGAAGAAAAAAACTGATTCATTTACATATCATATTCCAGCTTTTGCATGACAACAATGAAGTTGAGTAGTTGGTGATGAATATTGTTTGTCCTGTAAAACCTAGAATAATATTTTTTTCTTTTGCCTTTTGTAGAAAAAGGTGTTACAAATGTCTCATCTGGACTGTCAATTTGTATTAATTTTAAGAGTATTATATAGAACAGTAAAAAACTGGTTGAGGAAGAAATAGAATACTTTTTTTCTTTCCAAAGTGCTGGTGGCTGGGGTCGGCGAGATGGCTCAGTGGGTAAAGGCCCTTGCCGCCAAGCCTGAAATGAATTTGAACCCCGGACCCATATGGTGGAAGGAGAAAACCGACTCCTGCAAGTTGTACTTTGAGCTTCCCAAGTGCTCCATGGCATGTGCATACCCTCCCCAATACATACATCTATAAACAAAGTAAATTTCTGAAAAAGAAAATCCATAAGCATTTATTTGGGAAATACAGTTTACTAGGGTCTTTGTATGCAATGACCCTTCCACATTATAAGATAACCACATGTTCTTTTAAGTCTATACCAAGTCATGTTGGCATGCTTTCCAGGTAAGCCCTAAGTGTTTCTTCTGTTATTCGTAAAGTAACCTGAAAATAGTACAACAAAATCTACTGAGCCATCTCACTGGCTCGTTCATATGTGTCTGTGCCTGTGTGTGATTTTTATTTTAATGAACAAGAAAAATAAAGGATGAGTATTCAGAATACAAAATATCTATCACAACTCAGTAAGAAAGAGACAATTTTCTCCACAGAAAAATGGTGACGGGATGTGAAGCTGCACAGAAACAGAAAACAGAAAACAGCCAATAGCAGTGAAAAGATGCTTATTGTCCTAAGAAACCAGGAAAATGCCAATTAAAGTAATAGTATGTACCATTCCCATTATCAGACAGGCGAGACTTAATTTGTTCCAAAGTTTGGCAAAGGTGAAGAAAGGAACCCAGACACCAATGGCTGACTGCAGGCGATAGCGCTTGTCTAGAGGATGATTTGTCAGAAGACTGAAGGTGATGGCTGCACCCCACATTTTATGGTTGTGTTTTTAGAAATTTAGGTCACTTCTTCCACATGTTAATTGTAGCATTGTTGAAACAGCATCTACCATCAGGAGCTACAATCAGACAGGAGAAATGACTGACAGCTCTGCATGCAAACATGAATAAATCATGAACATGCTGTTGCAGAGAAGACGTATTCAAGGGTGTGGATAGTGTGCCCTTGTTTAACAAACGCAGCTATACATATCTATACAATGTTATGTCTCACAATTAAAAACAAATATGGCCAAGATCTAAGCATCTGTTAAAACCGAGAGTAGGTAGGTGGGTGCTCGTATTTTCTGTGATTTTCTAAGAATGTTCAAAATGTTTCTTCATTTAAAGATTGAGGGAAGGGCCTGGGGTGTAGCTGTGGCCAAGAGCCTGCTTAACAGTACACGAGGCCCTGGGGCAGGTCCCAGCTCACCAAGAGATCTTTTTTAAGGATAAAAGTGACCTGGGGTTAAAGTGAAAATCGAGGGAGGTTGTGTGCCTTTAATCCCAGCACTCAGGAGGCAGTGACAGAAGGATCCCTGAGTTCAAGGCCAGCCTGGTTTTATAAAGTGAGTTCCAAGACAGCCAGAAACCTTTAAAATAAGATTCATTTTTTTCAAGTATAGGTTGCCCATATGTGGTTTCTAAGTCACTGTGCAAATATGTAAGTCAAACTTGGGAATGGGTTGTTCTGATATAAACATTCTAAGTTGAAGTGCAGGGGGGGTATTGGAAAGATGGCTCTGTGGTTAAAAGCACTAGTTGCTCTTCCAGAAGACCTGAATTCAATTCCCAGCACCTATATAGTGGCTCATAGTTATCTTTAAATCCAGTCCCAGGGCATCTAATGCCCTGTTTTGACCTTGTTGGGCACCAACACACATTTGCACAGACAAAACATCCACCAACGTTTTATATACATAAATTTTCTTAAAATTAAAGTGCAAACTTTGTGATGCCATGGAATGTTTCCTTTCCTTACAGCACACTGGCGACCTCAGATGTCAGTAGGAGGAAGTGGCTGATTCCAGGAGCAGAGTATTCCATTTTTACTGGGCAGCCTCTGGACACCAGGAAGACAGATAATCAGCTGGAGGAATCCTGTGTTCCTGGGTGAGAGAACCGTTGAGGTCGGTTGAGGAGTACTTTCATAGAGACAGAACTGTCTCCCGCAAAGGAACTAGTCAAAAGTTGGGCTGTGTGGAGGGGGCGGGGTCAAGAAACAGTTGTTTTGGGGTTTCTGCCTTCTCTTTGAAGATGGACCTGAGGTTCTTCCTGGATTAGGAGAGTGGACAACTCAACTGTCTTTCAGAAGTAGGGCTTCCCCGCTGTGGAAAGGGGTACCCATTCTAGACAGTGTTGATGAGTAGATGCAGCTGGGTGACTGTCTTCCAGCAAAGCTCAGCTGTGAGGGTAGACAGGATGCCTTGGTCGAACTCCTGATCTTCCGCTTTTCACCCCACCCCCACCCCGTGCTGGAATTCTAGGACCATTAATTTTTTACTATTTTAACTTCAACCTGGTTTAGGCATTTTGTTTGATTGTTTGTATAGAAAGCACTTGTAGCAGTGGATCCATCTCCCCATCCCTGAGAGGCTAATGCTTTTTTTTTTTTCTTTTAAAGGATGTTTTACCTTCATAGGCTCTGCAGTGCTTCTCTGTATGCCCAGGGGCATAGTGCAGGCTTGTTAGGACAGTGGGATAATCCTGTCACTCTTGACATAGCAAGCTCAACTGTGTACTCTCAAAATCTTGACCATCCTCCTGCTTCAGCCTCCTGAATGCTGGGGTTGCAGGCCTGTGTGCGCCATCAGGCCTGACTCCCTCCCTCTTTTCATGAGGACCTTCCAGCCCATTGTGGGGCTCCTCCTTATGACCTGTCTGATCTTCATTTCTTTTTAAAGGCCCCCAATTCCAAATGCTTCCAGCTAAGGTTAGGCTGTTATCTGTACATTATGGGATAGGGACATGCAAATGTTCAGCCCACAGCAGTTAAAATTGCAGCTACTGTTTTAGATACCATTCTCCTCCAGAAAAGGACTCTTCCCTTGGATGTTCACCTTCAAGCTTATTGATTAAAAAGCAGAGGGATGCTCCAGACGCACCGATCGTGAAAGCTTTAAAGGAACTTGATGATGAAAGAATATTTAAGAATTGGGGGACACAGACAGAGAAAGAGGATACATCAAGTAGTAAGTATTTTCTTTTTAATTTTAAGATTCATTGATTTTATTTTACATCTATGAGTGTTTTGCCTGGATGTTTGAATGTGCCTGTATAAACCTGGTACCCATGGAGGTATCAGATCCTCTGAACCTGGGGTTATGAATGTTTGTGAGCCGCTGTGTGGATGTTGAGAACTGAACCCAAGCCCTCTACAAGAGCAGTACATACTTCTGATGGGCCATCTTTCTAACCCCTCTAAGTAGTATTTTGTTCCTTATTTGATATTGGAAGAGATATCTGCCTTTTTCCTTAATTTTTAAAAATCTTTCTTCTTTCTTTCTTTCTTTCTTTCTTTCTTTCTTTCTTTCTTTCTTTCTTTCTTCCTGTTCATTTGTTTGTTTTGTGTTGGGACAGGATTTCTCTGAGTAACAGCTCTGGCTGTCCTGGAAATAACTCTATAGATCAGACTAGCTTCAAACTCATAGGCCTATCTCTGCCTCCTGAGTGCCCTGATTAAAGGTGTCCACCTCCTCCATCTGCCTCGTTTTCCTTAATTTATGTTATAGTCTTTAAATTTTCAGCCAAGCAAGGCAGTGCGTGTCTTTAATCCCAACAGAGGCAGAGGTAGGAGCTTGAGGCTAGCCTGGTCTACATGTTCCATAGTGAGAACCTGCTTCAAAAAATAAGATAAAGTTCTCAGGTAATGAAATTAAGTCCTGATTTATGATACTGCTCCAACCCCATTTCATAGATAACTGATCCTTAATAATAATTTATCTTTGTCCTGGCATATCATGTACCTTTCATACGAAGCGAACTGCATATTGCATTTGACTATTTAAAAGGCCTAATGAGATGGCTCAGTGGTTAGCTGCACTTGTTTTTGCAGAGGACATGGGTTCAGTTCCTAACATCTACATGGTAGCTTACAATTGTTAACTCCGGTTCCAGGGGATCTGATGCCTCTAGCATCTGTAGGCACCTGCAGTCATGTGCACATACCCATATGCCAATATATACACCTGCATATAACTAAAAATAATAAGGAAAATAAGGTTCATGTGAGCTGGGCTGTGGAGGCGTAACATTCCACTTCTATCTGCTAAGTAGGGGAATTGAAATCACAGCCTGCCTGGGCTACAGAGTGAGTTTGTCTACATCTGTTTTCTAACTTGCATGTGTTGGGAAATTGTGGCAGTCATCTGATATTCATAAAACAAGGGGTAAGATGACTGGGGGGTGGGGGGATTGTCACAGCATTCAGAGACTGAGGCAGCAGGATCCAGAGTGTCAAAAATAGAGAAAAACCAAATTTTTTTCCTATCTTCCTTCTTTTTCCTGGTTACTGAGCATCTCTAGAGAGTAAGAGGAATTTCTTTCAAGGTGTTCTTTCCCCCAGGTCTAGGGGCTTCTCTCTGTTTCTGCCCTCTATCCCTATCTCTTCACCCCACAGCTTTTTCTCTTTGCCCTTCACTCTCTCTCTGAGACAAGATTTCACATAGCCTGGAACTTACTATGTTGCTGAGGGTGACCTTGATTTCTGATCTGCCTCCACTCCCCAGTGCTGGGCTGACAGGTGTTGACCACTGTGCCTTGCTCCCTTGGTCCTCTACTTCCTGTCATGCTTGCTTCTCAGACCTGCCAGGCACACCCTCAGATCTGTGGTGCTGCGCCCTACAGCAGGTCTCCTAGTAAATAAGTTAGTACCCTGCTTCCTAAAGATGAGTTCTCTGAGCACTCGCCTGAGTGCAGCTGTGACAGGAAGCCTCCTCCCCAGCACTGCTGCCGTCACAGTGCGGGACATGTGCAGACCCTATTACAGCCTAGACAGAAGACGCACTTTGAGCGTGCACTCAGTGGAGGGCCTTGTAGAGTAACAGCTGTGACAGATTAGATGGTGGAAACCAGGTCTGCCTTATTTTTTTTTGTGTTTCTCTGATACAGAATTAGTGAATCCTCGGCAAACTGAACCTTCAGTCAATATAGGCTGTTCCCCAGAGAAATGTGCCCAGCAGAGACCAAAGAGACAGAGTTCAGCTTCACAAAGATCGTCGTCTCTCCCACCCTCCAGTCGTAAAGCCAACACTCCAAGTAAGAGATGTGTGTGCTTTGGGCTGGGGGGAGTGGCTTTTCAGTTGGCTTTCCTCCCCAACAGAGGATGCTGAGTACAGGGTCCCTGAGAACAACCAGAGAATGAGATTGTCTGAGTACAGATACCTCATTTTATGCCAGACTTGTGGTGGAGGTTTGTCATCCCAGCTGTCTGGGAGGCTAAGGATCAAGGATCAAGGCCTGCCTGATCTACTGCGTGAATTCAAGGCTAGCCTGCAGCTTTGCAAGATCCTGACTTAAAATAAAAAGCAGAAAGGGCTTGGGGTGTAGCTCAGTGGTGGAGCCCTGGCCTAGCATGGATGTGGTCCTTAGCACCATAAGAAGTTGCTTTTGAAAGTTTAGAGCAGGTTGATCTCTTTTGAGCTCTAATTGAGAAAATTACAGAGGTGAGAAGATGCTTCTTACATATCTGATGCCTGTCTTCCCTAGCTTTTCCTCCCCATAGTTCCAGGCTGTTCTAAAGCTTAAGCATTGACATTTCATGTCCCCTTTCATACCCGCTCAGGGGAGTCTGTATCTCCTGTGTTCAGGAGCAGGCACTGCTGCACAGCGGTTCTGCCTTATTTCCACTTGACTTCTAAAATCCTGAAGAACCAGTTTTGAGCTACAGTGCTGAGACCATAGTCTGGATACTAAAGTGTCAGCAGGGATTGCCTGTAGATATTAGAGTTATGGGTTGTTTTGTTTTCACTTTGTGTTCTCTTCAATACCATCAAGTTTTGCTATGGAATTTCTTTCTTCATTTTTTTTTTCTTTTCTTTTTTTTAATTTTTTTAATTAATTTATTTATTAAAGATTTCTGCCTCCTCCCCGCCACCGCCTTCCATTTCCCTCCCCCTCCCCCGATCAAGTCCCCCTCCCTTGTCAGCCCGAAGAGCAATCAGGGTTCTCTGACCTGTGGGAAGTCCAAGGACCACCCACCTCCATCCAGGTCTAGTAAGGTGAGCATCCAAACTGCCTAGGCTCCCCCAAAACCAGTACGTGCAGTAGGATCAAAAACCCATTGCCATTGTTCTTGAGTTCTCAGTAGTCCTCATTGTCCACTATGTTCAGCAAGTCCGGTTTTATCCCATGCTTTTTCAGACCCAGGCCAGCTGGCCTTGGTGAGTTTTCTTTTCTTTTTTTGGTGTTTCAAGACAGGGTTTCTCTTGTACCCCTGGCTTTCCTGGAACTTGCTCTGTAGACCAGATTGACCTTAAATTTGCAGAGATATGTCTGCTTCTGCTTCTTGAGTGCTGAGATTAAAGGCTTGCCCTATCACCACCTGGCGAATTTCATTATTTTTAAAATTAGGAATAAGTTCTGCCAGCACAAATATAGGTGGAAATCATATTTCTTCTCTGTTTTCCTCTTTAGCAAAAAGAGAGATTATGTTAACACCAGTGACTGTGACTTATAGTCCTAAGCGATCCCCTAAAGAAAATCTGTCCCCAGGATTTAGTCATCTACTTAGCAAAAATGAAAGCAGTCCTATTCGGTAAGTTCTGTAAAGTTGTTGAATTTTAAAATTTAAAAAAATTATTCGTTTTCAAGACATCTCATTGATTTACTGTATGTGTTTGCATGTGTGAGCGTGTGTGAGGATAACTTGTGGGAGTTGATTTTCTCCTTCCAACATGTGGGTTTCAGATATTGAATGCAGGGCATCAGGTTTGGAGGCAAGTACCTTTACCTACTAAGCCATCCTATTGGCCTCATTATTGATTTTGAACCATCAATATAGCTTTAGCTATTACTGATTCTTCAGTTGTCATTGGGGATCTGTGGCCTTAGGTCATTTATGTGAATATCATATGTAACATAAAGTATCATATGTGAAAATAGGTTTGTTTGTTTGAGATGTGGTTTCTCAGTTTAGCTATGAGTGTCCTGGAACTCTCTCTGTAGACCAGGGCTAGCCTTGAATTCACAGAGATCCAGTTGCCTCTACCTCCCAAGTGCTGGAATTAAAGGCATGTGCCACAACTGCCTGGAGAAAATAGTTTTTCACTATGGAAACTTGCCACTGCTAGCTCTTAAATGCTGTCTCAGCATCTCCTCAGATTTTAGATGTAGAGGGGTTTTTTGTGCTTCTGACAAGGTGTGTGATACAGGGACATTTTGGTGCCAGATGGTGAGTGTGAGGGTGGCAGGTGCCTATCTCAAGATGCAGTGAACCCATCTTGAAGTAGCCCAGCACTGAGTGATGAAGTAGGGAGAACCGCCTCCTGGTTCTAGACCCAGTGGCCTTAAGCACAGCAAGCCTCACTTTCCCCTTCTGAACGCCTCTCCTGCTGTTCCAGAAGCTTCTTAGAGAGATTGGATGAGGCATGGTAGCCAGTGCCTTAAGTTTCTAATGTGGAAATAGAACTTCATGTCAGGAAAGACATTTAGTTTCAGCTTTGAAAATCATACAAGTAGGGCTAGAGAGATGGCTCAGTGGTTAAGAGCACCACCTGCTCATCTAAAGGTCCTGAGTTCAATTCCCAGCAACCACATGGTGGCTCACAACCATCTGTAATGAGATCTGGCGCCCTCTTCTGGCCTGCAGGCATACAGGCAGTTAGAACACTGTATACATAATAAATAAAATTAAAAAAAAAATAAAACCACACAAGTAGCTTTTTTTTTTTTTTAAAGAAAATATGTGATCGCCAGGTGGTGGTGGTGCACACCTTTGATCCCAGCACTTTGGAGGCAGAGGCAGGTGGATCTCTGAGTTCAAGGCCTGCCTGGTCTACAAGAGCTAGTTCCAGTTTAGGCACCAAAGCTATACAGAGAAACCCTGTCTCGGGGGGAAAAAAAAAGCTTAAAAAATAAAATAAAAGAAAGTGTGACTATATGAGTTTCTGGGGTGCCAGCTCAGCTCTCTAGTGAGTTGGGAAAACTTACTTCATGTTTTTCTCACAAGTAACTTGCTTCATTTACTAGATTTGATATCCTTTTGGATGATTTAGATACTGTTCCTGTGTCCACACTACAACAAACCAGTCCAAGGAAACAGCTCCAGTTTCTTCCTCTAGATGACTCAGAAGGTATCTTTTCCTAAAAATTACTAGAGTGAGAGGCATTTGTTTTCCAAGATTCCAGTGTCTTTGCAAAGCTCTGAAGCCGGCCTGTGCTTGCGCATCCACAGTGTGCTCGCTGTGTGTGTGTTGATGGACAGGTTGGGAAGTAGAGGTGGGGTGCTGATTGTCATCAGCAGGACAGTGCTGCTCAGCTCCCCTCACACTGTAGCTGATAAGCTACTCAGGCTGTGGGTAGTTTTCATTTCACAACTTTAAACCTGGAATAAACTATAAGGTATATGAAGTCGCTTGGTTAGGTCCTGATAATATTAACTGTAAATATTCTTTAGCTGGGGGTGGTGGCACATATCTTTTATCCCAGCACTAAGGTGGCTGCAGCAGGAGGATTACTATGACTTCGAGGTCATTTTGGGCTAATTAGTGAGTTCTAGAGCAGCCTGGATTAGTGTGAGACTCTGTCTCAAGAAACTGGCATGGGGGAGGGAAGAAAAGATGCTGCTTCTTTTCATTATGTCTTATGCCATATAGCAGTTCCCTTCGGGAAGTGAGGTTGAGCAAGATATATATTCAGTCTAAGTCTATTAAACAAATTAGTAAAGAAACATAAGAAATTTCTTTCTTTTCCGACAGAACAAAAGTATTCAGAAAAAGCCAGTGATGACCCTGTTAATCATAGCTCTTGTCCTGAACCCTTGCCAAGTGGAGTGAAGAAAGTGTCTGCACGACAAGCCCGGGAGAAGAGTAAATCAGTTAGCCTTGAGCAGTGTAAGCCGTTGCCAGCAGCACTACAGGGTAACGATTTTGAATATACAGCAAAAATTAGGACCCTAGCTGAAACGGAGCGATTTTTTGATGAACTTACCAAAGAAAAAGACAAGGTAAAACTAATAAAATATAAAAAAACTTTTCCTGAACCTAATGCTTATGTCTAGAGGGAATAGTCAGAAGGGAATTACTGAGCTGGACAAAGTGGCATATGCCTGTGTCAGCCCTTGGGAGGCTGAAGCATGAGGATCATAAGTTACAGCTTGGGTTATATGGTGAGACCTTGTCTCCAAAACAAACAACAAATCAAACACACAACCACAAACCACTAAGAGAAAAAAAGTCAAATATAGGAAGGGTATCCTAGTCACTGTTCAATTGCTGTGAAGAGATACCATGACCAAGGCAGCTCTTATTAAAAAACAAAACAAAACAAAAACCATTGGGGCTTGCTTATGGTTTCAGAGGGTTAGTCCGTCATCATGGCAGGGAGCATGGGGGCATATAAGCAGGAAGGTGCTGGAGAAGTAGCTGAGAGTTCTTTGTATATTTAGATGCATGCAGCAGGAAGAGCAGCTCTGGGCTTGGCTTGGGCTTTTGAAAGCCCTTTCCTAGTGACACACTTCCTTCAGTAAGGCCACACCTCCTAATCCTTCTCAAGTACTGCCAATCCTGATGACTAGCATTCAAATACATGAGCCTAATGGGGGCCATTCTTTTTTTTTTTCCTTTTCTTTCTGTTTTGTTTTGTTATTTTTTTCAAGGCAGGGTTTCTTTGTAGCTTTGGAGCATGTCCTGTAACTCACTCTGTAGACCAGGATGGCCTCAAACTCAGAGAGATCCACCCACCTCTGCCTCCTGAGTGCTGGGATTAAAGGCATGCTCCACCACCAATGGAAGCCATTCTTATTCAAAGCACCACAAAGGACATCACTGTGTCAGACTTGTCATAAGGAATTCACCTTGGGTACAGTACATGGACACCAAAACTCCACCAGACATGCCCTTGAGCCACATGATTGTTATTAACTGAGTACATAGGGAACTATGTTAAGCCAAGATGAACAAGAAAATGCTAAGCTGAAATCTTTTCTTTCTCTTCTGTGTCAGAAAGCTCAGTGCCAATAATTAGAATTCTTTTGTTTTTATTTGAATACTTTCTCTTGTTAACAGATTGAGGCAGCATTAAGCCGGATGCCTTCTCCTGGAGGAAGAATCACTTTACAAACAAGACTAAATCAGGTGAGACAGCTTAGCTGGGAGCTGCATTAGGAACTAGATAGACTCAGTGCTCTAAGAAGCATCGTAGAGCACGGTGGACTGTCTTAGTTACTTTTCTAGTGCTGTGATAAAATATCACGACCAAAGCAACTTATAGAAGGAAGCATTCATTTTGTCTTATGGTTCAGAGTGTTAGTTTGTGACGGCAAAGTGAAAGGTGGTAGTTATCTGTGTAATATGCACAAGGTGCTGGCTTTTATGTCCAGCCCCAGTGATTAAAGAATGCCCATCTTGGGCTGGAGAGATGGCTCTATGGTTAAGAGTGCTGACTGCTTTTCCAGAGGTCCTGAGTTCAATTCCCAGCAACCACATGGTGGCTCACAACCATCTATAGTGAGATCTGGTGCCCTCTTCTGGCATACAAACATACATGGAAGGAATGTTGTATATACATAATAAATAAATACCAAAAAAGAGTGCTGACTGCTCTTCCAGAGGACCCAGGTTCAATTCCTACCACCTACATGGCAGTTAACAGCTGTCTGTAACTCCAAGATCTGACACCCTCAGATAGACATACATGCAGGCAAAACACCAATGCAAATAAAATAAAAATAAATAAATTAAAAAAAAAAAGAACGCCCATCTTCACTGAGCAGTGGTGGTATACACTTTTAACCCCAGCACTCAGTAGGCAGAGGCAGGTGGATCGTTGAGTTCAAGGCCAGCCTGGTCTATAGAGCAAGTTCCAGGACAGCCAAGGCTACACACACAGAGAGACCATCTCAAAAACAAACAAAAAGAGCACCCATCCTGTTATTAAGAATCATGCATTGGGGGCTGGAGAGATGGCTCAGAAGTTAAGAGCACTGGCTGCTCTTTTAGAGGTCCTGAGTTCAATTCCTAGAACCACGTGGTGGTTCACAACCATCTATAGTGGGATCTGCTGCCCTCTTCTGGCATAAAGGCATACATGCAGCTAGAACACTGTATACATAATAAATAAATAACATCTCTTTAAAACAAAACAAAAGAAGAATCATGCACTGAAGTGGAAATTGTGGCTCAACACATGCCATCCCTGTGCTTTGCAGGCTGAGGCAGTAGGATTCCAATTTGGAAGCCAGGCTAGGCTGTTAGATTCTGTCTCAAAAAATAAAACAGGTTTGGGATCTAGCTAGGTTGAGAGTTCTTGCCTGTTATATAAAACCCTGGGTTCCATTCCCAGTACCACACAAAACTGGGTATAAGGACTGAAGGTGTGGGCCAGTGGTGGCAGAGCATTTCCCCATGTTCATTCCCCAGTAACACACAGTAATAATAAATTGAAAAATTGGATATAGAGGTGCACATATATGGTCCCAGTATTTGAGAGGTGAAGGCAGGATCAGAAGTTCAAAGTCATCACTAGCCATATATTGAGGGTTTGAGATTTGTCTTTATTTATATTTATTCCTTTAAAAATTATTTCATATGTATGAGTGTTTTACCTACACATATGTCTGTGCACTACATGTGTGCCTGGTGCTTAAGGAGGCCAGATGAGGGCATCATATACGCTGGAACTGGAGTTAAAACTCATTGTGAACCAACATGTAGGTGCTGGGCATTAAATCCAAGTCCTCTGCAGGAGCAGGAAAGCTCTTAACTACTGAGCCATTTTTTCATCCCCTACAGAGATTATGTCAATGAAAAGAGAAATAACCTGCTAATACAATTTTTAAAGTTTTTTCTTTTCTTTTTTCCCTCTACATTAGCGGGTTTGGTTTTAGGATTCTTTTAGACAGGTTCTAGGCTGACTTTGAACTCATTAGCCTCCTGTCTCAGCTTCAGGAGTTGTGGGATTATAAGTGTGCATCAGCATGTCCAATTATCAGGTGTTTTGTTTTTTAAAACAACTCATATAGAGTGTAGACAATGCAGATGCAAGTAGAAATCAACACAGACTTTCTGGAATCCAGAATTTATTTTGCATTTCTTTGAACTGAAGCACTTCTTTTTTTTTTTTTTCTGTCTGCCAGTGATTGCAAAGTCAGTATTTATAGATACTGCAAAGAGATATGTTTAAGAAATGTACTGCGGCCTTATTTATAGTGTCCAAAATTAGAAGCAACCTAAATTTCTACTGAAAGATTCCTGGTTAAACGTGTTACTTGTGAAGGAATATTGTACATTAATTTAGGAGGATATTGTTGGAAGATACTTTATAATATGCCAACTTTATAATATGCCAAGAAAGTTCAGAGGAAACTATTTGAAACATTCCATTCTGAGTTTTTCCTTTCTAAAAAGGATATACATATATATGAGGGAAACAGGGAAGAGGGTGCTGGTCCTTCCCTTTGCTCCTCTGTCTTCTCAGTGTTCACAATGTATATTCAATTCGTTTACTAAAATTGTTGAATATAAAAATTTCAAGTTCTAAGCTGGGTAGTGGTGGTGCATGACTTTAATCCCAGCACTCAAGAGGCAGATGCAGGTGGATCTCTTGTTCGAGACCTACCTGGTCTAGAGAGTTTGAGGACAGGCAAGGCTATACAAAGAAACCCTGTCTTGAGGGGCCAGGGGATCAAGTTCTATTTCAGGATGGCATTTGTGTCAATACAGAATAATGATCTAGATTGGTAAATATATATTCCAGGTATCATTAACTGTACTTCATTATAACTGTGAACTCTTTTCTCCTGAAGTCTCTACTGTTTTTTCTTTTTCTTTTCTTTTTTTCTTTTTTTAATGAGACAAGATTTTTCTGTACAGCCCTGATTGTTCTGGAACTCGTTCTGTAGACCAGACTGGTCTCAAACTCACAACCCACCTGCCTCTGCCTCCCAAGAACTGTTATTATAGCCCTGAGCCACCATGCCCAGCTTCAATAATGTTTTTTTTTTAAATATTTATTTATTTATTTATTTATTTATTTATTTATTTATTTATTATGTATACAATATTCTGTCTGTGTGTATGTCTGCAGGCCAGAAGAGGGCACCAGACTTCATTACAGATGGTTGTGAGCCACCATGTGGTTGCTGGGAATTGAACTCAGGACCTTTGGAAGAGCAGGCAATGCTCTTAACCACTAAGCCATCTCTCCAGCCCCTTCAATAATGTTTTTAAGGGAGAAGTTTTGTCAGATAATTTGTCTACAGCTGCACTCAATATGCACACTTCTCTGGTGACCCATGGAGAGCACATTTGGGCTTCAAAATACTGATCTCAAGTCATTACCACCACCCCTGCCTGTGGCTGCACTGCTGTGCAGAATTCTCATATGCCAAGAGTGCCAAAACAGACCAAGGATGGTTAAAGTGCCGTGCTTATTTAGAAGGGTTGAGAAGCCGATTCATTGTTCAGTTTAAGAAAAATAGTGTTGCCGGGCGGTGGTGGCGCACGCCTTTAATCCCAGCACTCGGGAGGCAGAGGCAGGCGGATCTCTGTGAGTTCGAGACCAGCCTGGTCTACAAGAGCTAGTTCCAGGACAGGCTCCAAAGCCACAGAGAAACCCTGTCTCAAAAAACCAAAAAAAAAAAAAAAAAAAAAAAAAAAAAAAAAAAAAAAAGAAAAAGAAAAATAGTGTTGGCTAGGTGGTGGTGGTACAAACCGTTAATTTCAGCACTTGGGAAGCAGAGGCAGGCAGATTTCTGAGTTCGAGGGTAGACTGATCTACATAGCAAGTTCCAGGACAGTCAGGGCTACACAGAGAAAAACCTGTCTCAAAACAAACAAACAAACAAGAAGAATAATAGTGTCAATATGATGATTTATGTAGAAAGAAAAATCTGCCGTTTTGATTTTATGCTTGCTTTTGTGCTCTAATCAGAGGTCTGTAGGTGGAAGTTGGCTGTTGACCCAGAGGACTTGGTGTGGATTCTGTTGACACCTTTCCCATTACTTTTACCTAGGAAGCCTTGGAAGATCGTTTGGAAAGGATCAATCGTGAACTGGGTTCAGTTCGAATGACACTCAAGAAGTTTCATATCTTGCGCAGCTCTGCAAACCTTTGAGATTGGTAGCCATTAAATCTGAGACGTTTTTGTTTGCACTGATGTACAGTTCTGCTCTCAGAAAAGACAAGCTTTTTTGTACTGTTTATAAGACTTCAAACAGTAGTTTTACAATCATGTTATTCTTACACTTGCTATTTTATACTCAAATGGCCACATATTTTCAAGATATTTTCGTTATGCTCAGGAACCTCTTGTATATTTTACTATTTAAAAGGCATTATTTTTAAATAGCGTATGTCTTCAATTTCTGTCAAAAATAAGGAAATGTGAACAGGAGGTGGCTTGTTGCTAAGGAAATAGTGTTATCCTTTTACAATGAACTTTGCACACCGATTTTATAAACTTGTTCTATATTGTAAATATAATTCATTTTTAAAATAAATGATTCACAGCTTCCATAAGGATAGACTAACATTGAATATTAAAAAATTATAGTATAATTTGCATTTAGATTCTGTAGAAGTGTTTTAGAAATGATAACACAGTTTCTATGTTAAACTTATGCCTTGTAGTGAATAGTAGAACAGTTAAGCCAGCAAGATGGCTTAACAGGTAGAGGTGCTTGCCACCAAGCCTGAGGACCATTTTGAGTTCCTGAACCCATATATGAGAAAGAAATGACTTTTGTAAGTTGTCTTCTGACCTCTACATATACACTTCAGCACGTTCACACCCAATAAATAATTAAACATAAAATTAATAAGACTTGAATACTGAAGAGTTTAAAAACTACATATAACTTGTTTGATTTCCCTGAAAATATTTTTAAGGAAAGAAAACAAAGATGGAGAGCAGCAGGTGGAGAGCTGGGGTTTTCTGCCCCCATCCAGGATGTAAGTTGTGGCACAGCTTGGACAGTTTCCAGGGTAGCTCCAGTTTCTATTAAACATAAAGCTTTAGCTCCCAAAGCCATCACCTCTTAACTTCACTGACTTACCACTCCACCCTTGCCAAAAAGAAAAAGACCTGCCTAGTAGCTGCTGTGATAACTGTTGGTCTGGGCTCAGAGCACTCTACTCTGCCTGATAAAGGACAGGATTTATGTCCAGATAGAGCCTGGTGTCTTTTCCAGGGCCCTGCCGTGGCCCGTAGCCCACCACATGGGTGGCATTCCCTAGCTCTCTCTGAGAGCACTATGTGGGCAGGAGAAGCTTTTCTGGTCGAGGAGCAGCACGTATCTGTTTGTGTTGGGACTGTTGGTGATATCTGCACTGCTCACCCCCTCACTTCTGGAGACCACTCCGAACTCAACACCCATGTTCTTGAAATCTGAGCTCTCGTAGTTGATTTCCAGGTAGTGCTCAAGGTTTTGATTTTGGTTTGCCTCTGAGTTCTTTCCATGTATGTAGCTCTTCATATATATTTATATCGAACCAAGACATGCCAGGAATCCCATTAAGGTGTGTATGCCTCAGCAGAACATCGGTGGTCTTCAAGCATCTTCTGATCAAAGCTTTACCTGGCGACCGATCGGCCTGGACCCTGTCCTACTTGTGGGGACTCTCAGGTAGGAGGGGGTCCTTGGAGTTCACAGTCAGTAACCAGTGAAGACTTAATCAGGATTTCTTATCGTTAGAAGTAAGTGCCTTTATTCTTGGTTTTTCTGTTAGCCTTGTAAAATGATGTTACAGTAAAACAAGGTTCATTTTAATCAAGCTCCTGTACAGCTTGTGTCGAGCTTTAAGGGGATGGGCTATTTCTTAAGATGTCCCTGTAGGTGGCATGCAGCATTCATGGCTGGAATACAGTACGCCCAGTGGTAGAGTGCTTGCCTTGCATGTGAGGTCAACAAACAGGACAAGTCGAACAAGCCCACCGTGTTTTTGTTTATCTCATTGTTCTCTCCATTTATTGTACAGTCTACTATATTCTCAAGAAGCAGGAGATTGCCACTTCAGAAGAGATGGTAGCTTATCTTGCCAAGGAGTTATCTTCTTAGGTGCCTATAATTGGCTTATTCCAAAAAAGGCATTAAGTTCCATCAAAACATCTTCTGGGCTTCTCAGAAAGCATATGCTTTGGTTTTTGAAGTGTGTAATAGATTCAAACTATCAATTACTTATTTGAAAAAGAAATTTTATTTTTCATAGCTATGAAGAAAGACACCAAGGAAAATTCTTGCAGCTGCCTTTCCCCTTAGTAGTGCATATCTTAAGAACACTTGAATAACAATCAAGTTAGCCTCAAAGTGGGGAAGGTAGCAGTCTTAAAGAGCATCTGCTGCTGCCCATGGGAGGCAAACTGTTTCTGTGCTGAGGTTATGCTGCAGCTAGTAAAAAATAAACCACCAAGAACCCCAATGAGTCTGAGGCTTCTGGGACGTGCCTTTGAAATGTGGAGATGTGCCCTTCCTTCTCAGAGACCAGCTGCAGACCTGGTTACACCCTGGCTCAGGCTGGCTTCCTCACTTTATAGACCAAATGATAGGGGATCCAGAGGGGGCCGACAGGCCAGTGCTTCCTTAAGTGTGTACCAAACAGCGTGTTTCAGATTCATCAGTTCCTAGGATTTTGAGATAGTGTTGTTTCTTTTTTATTTTTATTTTTAAAGGCACACACTAATGACTCCACCACTGAGCTATATTCCCAACCCAGTGGCTTTTTTTAAAAGTTGATGGTTTTGTCCCAGTCACTCCATTGGGTTGTCATTTGTGTTACGTGGTCTATGTTGTCTTTGCTGTTTGATAAAAGTCAAGGGTTTTCTTGGATTGTAAATGAATTTCCTTGGTATGTTATTTATTGGTTGACTAAAATTATAAAACATTAACCCATCAAATGTAAATTCAGAAAGCATTTTGATCTTAATGGATGGAAGGGTATTACTGGGCATAAATATTGACTTTTTCCATTATAGTTTACTGCAAGTTTAACCAAAATAATTTTTCCCTCAAATGGTTTGTGATTAGACCTCTAGAGGATGGACCACCTTGAAGAAGTGCCTGCCACCGAGCCTTAGATTTATGTGGATTTACAAGCATCAAGAGACTAGTGGAATCCTTTTAACATATAAAAGCCAGGTGCTTTGCCAAACGCTGCTTGTTCTGTGAAGCCTGCACCCAAATATGTAGTGAGATCAGACATTTTCATCATCTTAGTGTCACATGACTCAACAGTTTCCACTCATTTTAAATGTGCCACTTTGTACTGCAGGTCTTTAAAACCCTTAAAATAAGTAAGTGGCACGTAGAGACCTTTAGGAATGAAGGGAGAGCATTCATCAATGGGTCATGCTCACTTCTGGATGTTGCCAACCTGGCTAAACCCTGGTATTGCACATATTTTAACAGGAGTTATTTCCTGCTCTGCCAAGAGCAATACGGAAGTTTAACACCTTGTCGAACTAGTCCAGTGCTTTAGGACCTCACTAAAACCCTTTCCTCACATATTCGCCCTTTATTTCACTGGAAACCTCAAATACATGAGGAACCAAGCCATAGCTTTGCATTTGCTGAACATTACCTACCATGCCTTCACTATAAGATTTCAAAGGTTAATTGTATTTTACTTACATTGGATACTTTGACTGTAACCCATAATGTGAAAAACAGTTGCTTATACATTGCTGCTGTTGGTCAGGCAAGTGCTTGTCATGGTTGTTTTTTAAAATCTGGTCAAACACCGGAATAGTGAAGTTGTAAGCTCTGAGAGAGCAGGGACCATGTCATCTTCCATCTTGCATCTAGGCACTCAATAAATATTTGTGGATCTGAGGTGTCTCGTGGTATTTGTGAGTTTATTCACTGTGGCAGTAACAGCCAGCTTTTAATGGTGGTATTAAGTCCCAGGAGTTGTCTGTTCGGTTAGCAGTCATGGAGATACTAAAATTAATAAAGGAAGTCAATTCCAAGCAATCAATAGCACCCTGGAGACGTGTGTGTTTGTGTGTGTGTCTAGAAAGCACCTTAGGGCACCTTTTGGTGATTCCAGGGTTGGAGTATTTGATGGACACCTTCAGTTGTCTGGGTGTGGGCATCACGTTCTGTAAACTGCATTTCTTGCCCTCTCAGTCTCTACTCGGCCCGAAGAGATGAACACGTAGTATGGTCCCCTGCTCCTTGGCTTTTATCTGGACACTGGGGCTCCTCTCTCTAGCCCGTATAGTCAGCCATCACTAGGTGTTAGGTGTGTGCTTTAATTTAGGTCCACGACATAAACTTTTGGCAAGCAGGGCTGTCCTTGTGTAACCCACAAAAACCCGTAACCTTTTCTTTGACTCGCACCACGTACCCTCTTGGTCTCAATGTGGCAACCAGAGCTTCCTAGGGGAGAGGTGCATCACGATGAAGCTATTTCTGGCCCCCAGCCTGCTCTCTGGGAGGTGGGGACCTGAGCTGCACACGCTGTCAGGCGGCCACTACTCCCGCCGCTGACGGCTTTTTCCCGCCCGGAGCCTTGTGCAAAGGACTCGATGGCTGTAGGCAAAGACCACGGGTTTCCACACGGACTCGGCGCGGGGCCTGCCCCAATATTCACAGCGCCCCATGGCTTTCGCCACAGCTTGTTTCCTTAAGTGTGTCGCCTGACTCCTGAGGAGTTCAGTCAGAAACAAAACCCCGAAGCCGCTAGCTTCGCTAGCTCCGGGGTCCCCTCTCGACCTCCCGCGCGCGGGCCCGGCTGTGCGGGGCAGAGTCGGAGCGGCTCTTCCGGCGAAGGCGGCGGCCCGGCTCCTCCGCGCCGCGC
>NC_022010.1:13308542-13321324 GCF_000317375.1 Microtus ochrogaster
GGCCCTTCCGGGGCCGGGGGAGCCCGCAGTGCCGGGCAGCGGTGTGCGCGGCCTATTGGGCCCTCGGGACGCTGCGCGGGAGAAGCGTGTGAGGCTCGGGACCCCCGCCTCCCCATTCGGACTATCAATGCTGATTCCTCAATTCCTCGGTTGTGGAGGGACCCCCCAGTGACAAGTGTCACAGCAGGTCACGGAGCAGGTGTGTTTGCAGTGCCAGGGCAGGGCTTGCCCCAGGAGACCACCACTCCCTGGGGCCGGCAGGAAGTGCAGGGCAGAGCCATGGTCTGGGTTTCTCCTGCATCCGTACATCCCTGCAGTCTTGCTTGGCTGGGTGGGCACTGGGGCCTAAGGATGGGGTGTGGCCCTTCTCTATCCCCAAACTCCCTTTCTGGATGTCCTGAGAGATGCTAGATTCTGAAGAGGTGTGTGTGTGTGTGTGTGTGTGTGTGTGTGTGTGTGTGTGTGTGTGGCGGGGGGAGGGGGCTTCTTCTTCCACTACCTCATATTCTTTCCCACCAGTGGAAAGACTGGTGGGGAGCTTGCCGGAGGGAAACTTAAATGTTCCCCTCCCCACAATGTACACAACTATCACCTCCCCCCCATCCTAAATGCTTATCCTAAGAAAAATTTCTGTACAAATGTCATTTTAAGCAAGGCCTCTAGCTTTGTCCCCTTTTAAAGTAGCCTTCCTGCTTTTGCTTTGAAATCCCTCCCTTTCTTCCCCTCTGTATCTCTGGAACTCTTGGGCCTACCTGCCTCCCAGTTCTAGATTCTTCAAGAGACCTCAGCCAAGCACGGGCCTTTGTCCCAGAGCCCCAACTGATAGGGCAGCCCTCCCGCAGGTAGCCAATGTTCCTCTTCAGGCGTCCAGCACCAGCCACCCTGCCCCTGGGCTCCTCTCCCAGCTGTGAACCCCCACTGCGCTTTTCTCTGCTGACTCTTAGCCCTGTCTGCCTTCTAGATACTTTTGTGTGCAGCTTATCTTCCCTGCTGACTTGTGTGCTCCCAGGTGGAGTTTGATTCCCTCTGGTCTCCCACTCCCTCAGCCCCACTGTGTGCAGCCAGCATCCCTCCAGCACACCAGAATTCCTTCTGACACTTGCCTCCCTGGCTGACCCTGGCTTTGTACGGCCCTGGACTGCTGTAGTCAGGCTCTTGTTCGCCTGTGCGGAGACTGTTCTGGGAATGGACGAGATGCCCAGACCACTCCCACTGCAGAGAAGCACGATGACTTGGAAGGGCCGATCTCGGCGTGACTTTGCCCAATGACTGGGACAGCACATTCCCTGCTGGGGAGATGACCAAGGCCTGGCAGCTAACTCTCTTCTCGCTTCCCTTCCATGCCTTGAGAGCTCCCAAGGGTAGAGAATGGGAGTTGGGGAGCCCAGAGGTCTGGATCCCGTGCTTGGCTTTCCCTGACTTTGCTGTGTGAGTTAAAAAGTTGGTCTTGGACGTTTCTTGTGGAATCCGACACTCCTCAGCATGTATAAGGCTCTTGGGCATCTGGGTCCTAGTTATCCCAGCTCCTCTCTGACTTGTCGTTGCTCACACATTGCTCCAGCCCTCTAGATTCCCTTGAGCATTTCCTAGTCTCTGCGCCTTTTCACCTCTTCCTTGCCGTAGGCTGAGCTATCTGTCTTCCCTGGGCTTGGCTGGGCTTGATCCCTGCCCTCCAGCTTTGCTTTGGCCTAATCTGACTTAGCACGTGAAATGAGGCTTCTGTTTCCACACGCCTCCCTGCTAGACTGTAACTTCCCAGATGGTCAGGGCTAAATCCTATTTCTCTGTCGCCAGTGTTTCACACCCAGTAGGCACTTAGGAAAATATTGTCTAGATGGTGAGCTAGTGACCTCCAAGAGCCCTCCTTTTTATAGTTCACATTGGCCTCTTCCCTCTCACACTGCCTTCCTCTGTGTCCAGAAGCCTGTTTTCCTACCAGACAGATTTCCTAAACAGCCCATCCGGTTGAGGCTTCCCAACTTAATCTTTAAGAAGAGCCAGTAATGAAGTATGTGCAGTTATTTGTAGAGATTAACAGAGGAAGCATCTGTTGCTTCGAGATCTCTGCCTTGTTGCTTTGGGAAGAGCCCAGGCACCATGTGCTCCTGTCTGAAGGGCATGGATAGGCTCCTGAGCAGTGCCATTGGCTACCAGCAGGAGAAGCTGATGTTGATGGCCAGGCAGGCTACCCAAGGGATCATTGGGTGTCTGCAGGCCAGTTCGTAGCTTTGCAAAGAAACGTTTGATCTCTTTGCACAGTCACTCTGAAACTGCTTCCCAGGACCCCAACCTCTAGGCTACCAGCAGCCAGGTGGTCTTTGCACAGCTTCTCTTTAGGTCAAGTGACTGATATTTATTAAAATTTTACTGGGTACCCAGGGATCTCTTTGACTAGAGCCAGGCCAGATTCTCATATGATTTGTTCTAAAACCTACTTGACCCATCCATCTATCAACAGCTTCTTACAGTGTCTCACATGAAAAAAAATCATGTTTGTGGTTCTTTTATAAAGGTTTATTTAATTTTTTCATGTCTGTGGGAGATTTGCCTGAATATCTGTGTGCCATATGCGTGTCTTGTGCCCACAGAGGCCAGAAGAGGGCATTGGATTCCCCTGGAACTAAAGTTACAGATGTCTGTGAGCTGCCATGTGGGTGCTGGGACTTGAACCTGGGTCCTCTGGAAGAGAAGCAAGTGCTTTTAACCTCTGAGCCATCTTTCCAGTCCCTGTGGGTTTGTTTGTTTTTGCTTCTTTAGAATGTAGGGAATTTTTTTTTGTCTTCCCTGGGAAACTAGGCTGCTTTTTCTTGATAACAAGAAGGACCGTGGGGAAGGCAGTATTTTACTGTTTATGTCCTCTGCACCACTCAGTGTGTACGCGGGACACACACACACACACACACACACACACACACACACACACACCACACTTCTTGCTATTCTTCCCCAGTTTTTCCAGGGAAAGAAGTTGAGGAATAGAGAGATCAGTTGGTTTGATCAGATTCTGTCTGGATTTACACCATCCATCTCCGCCTTACTCTCCCCTTACCACACTGGTTTTGTTCTTGTTTTTTTCTTTTATTGGCCAGAGATTTGCAGAGTAAGTTGGACTGGCTGACCTAGGGCACCCTGGAGCTTCCCACTGTCTCTGCCTCCCCAGTGCTGGCATTACAAGCACATACCACCAAGCTTGACTTTTTTATGGGTTCTGGAGATTAAACTCAGGTCCTTATATGCACATGGAAAATGCTAAGCCAAGTGAGCGCCTCAGTCCTCAGAACTTTTCTGGAGACATTCTTACTGTGTAGCCTGGGCTGGACTCAAAATCATTTTGCCCAAGCCTGCTGAACGAATGCTGGGATTAAAGGTGTGAGCTATCATACCTGCCTTGTCTATATTTGATTTTTTGAGACAGAGTAGCTGTGTGTAGCTCTGACCGTCCTGGAACTTGCTTTTAGAGCAGGCTAGCCTTGAACTCACAGAGACCTGCCTGTGTCTGCCTCATAAGTGCAGGGGTTAAAGGCGTGCGCCATCACTGCCCAGCGCATTATATTTTATATGAGTCATCACAGTAGGTTTCTCTAAGACAGTGAGCAGATATGAATGGAGTAGAATAAGAAGCACGTCACCTCATGAAATGCCGACTCAGTGTGGTTAAGAGTCCCCAGCGACTTCCAGAGAGCGGAATTTGAAGAGCTCGTCTTTCATTTTTTTAAGAGATGAAAGTTTTACTTTGGCTTATAGTTTAGAGGATTCATTCCACTCTGGTAGGAAAGGTGTGGCGGGGGAGGCAGGGAGGTCCCATCATGGTGGGCCAGGAACAGAGAGGGGATAATGATTAGGCAGAATTTTGGCCAGCCATCGCAGTGATAAAGACACATACAGCCTTTGTTTAAACTTCAAGTTACTATGACCCCGCAAAAGCAGGGTTTCTGGGGCAAGGAGGAGGAAATTGCTCCAAAACCTGCTGGGGAAGGCTGGTGAAAACTTCTGTTTTCACCATCCAGTGCTGGGGTTGTTGGGTCTGCTGCTAGCACTCAGAGGCTGCCAGCCTGGAGCCAAAGGTCCCTGCTTGCCCAGCCAGCCCACAGGAGCATTTACACAGGCGTGAGTAGAAGGTGCTGACGTCCTCCGTAGGCCCAGCCCAGCAAACACTGACAGACCTCCGCTAAACCTTTATGGTGTGAGGAGGGGCAGGCTGGTGTTGCCGACTTACTCATACCCACTATTGCCCTTGCCAGAGGACAAAATGGAAGTTAACCAGCAGGCTGGGATCCGGTAACAGACAGGAGAAAACCCCAAGCCGTAACCTTGGGGAAAATCCTCACTGAACTCCTCCTTGCTCCACACAGCTTTCTCCCCCCCCCTGGGGGGGGGCTGACCTCACCCACAGAGGCTGAAATCAGAGGGAACAAGAAGGGGATGGGGTGGGAGGTGTACAACAGGGGAGACCCAGAGGCTGATTCTGAACTCAGTGGAAGCTGTTAGCTCTCCTCCCTGTTGGTGTCCTGCCCACCTGCAGGCCTGGGAGCAGGTGGCCCAGCGGAGTGAATGCTGCTCTCAGAGTAAAATTCACCATGCATCATGGTTACATGGACAGTTGAGTTGTCCTAGTCAAAGTAGTTTTGTTGCCCAAAGTCACATTGTAAGCTCAACTGGGGAACATTGAACCTAGAAGAATAAAAGGTTAGTTTCCTGGGAGCCTCTGGTCATGACATTTTCATCAGCTGATCAACACATTACCTTACTTTCTGTGTATTTCTATTGGAAGACATCTTGTTTAAAGTATATTACTGGTTCACTGACCTTCAACTCACTGTAGCTCTGGCTCATCAAACACACATTTTCTTCGCACGTCATAGCCTGTGCTGGGGAACACCAGACAGCCCTTCAGCTCTGTGCTGAGGGCATTTTAGACAACAGAATTAACAAAACTTACAGACATGCAAAAAACAAAAATAAAACAAAGCGAACGTGACACTGAAGCAAGCACAGATGGACACCTGTTTACGGTCAGAGAGAGAGAGAGAGGGAGAGAGGAGAGAGAGAGAGAGAGAGCGCACAAGAGAGCAAGCAGAAGGTGGCGCCTCACCTTGCTCTTCCTCAGTGGGGAGCCTGCATATCAGGCCACCCACATCTGCCATCTGCAGAAGTTTGTAAATTGACCTAGAAGACATGAGGAGCCTTGACTGGGAGTTATAGTTCTTTTTAAGAATGTCAACTTTTGCTTATGTCTATATGTGTTTGTGCAAGTGTGCGCCACATGTGTGCTGTGCCTGAGGAGGCCTGCAGAGGGCGTTGGAAGTAGAGTTACAGGTAGTTTTGAGTCAACAGGAAGACATGGCTGTTGAGAATCTAACTGGGTCTTCTGAGCTGTCTCTCCCACCTGCCTGAGAAGTAGGTCATAGTGACAAGGTGTTCACAAGGATGCAGTCCCACAATAGTAGTGGTCCTGCCATCTTAGATGTCCATCCTCCTCAGGGAATCTTGCTGCTTGCTACCAGCCTTTGCTTGGTGAAGGAAGGTGGAAGTCTAGACCTGGCTGGTGGCAGACTCTTTTTTTTTTGTTTGTTTGTTTTGTTTTTTGTTTTTTCGAGGCAGGGTTTCTCTGTGGCTTTGGAGCCTGTCCTGGAACTAGCTCTTGTAGACCAGGCTGGTCTCGAACTCACAGAGATCCACCTGCCTCTGCCTCCCGAGTGCTGGGATTAAAGGCGTGCGCCACCACCGCCCGGCTGGTGGCAGACTCTTGTGGTTGCTTGTCATCAAAGATGTTGAAGACAGACCACCTATTTCCAGGTCTTCACAAACTTGGGTAACCACAGGCCAGTATCCGCCTAGGACAGAATTGGCCCTTGCTACAAGCTGTTGAGGGAAGGCTTTCAGCCACAGGAGTGGTCTTCCCAAGGTGTGCAGGCCACACTGGAGCCCCCAGAACTCAGGCTCACAGCAGTCTTCCCAAAGATGCCTTGTGGACGCCTAGTTCATGGGTCTCCAGATTGTGCCTCCTCCTACTTCAGGGCTTGGTAGCTTGCTTTGAGAGTGACTGCTGGCAAGGGCCTTCCTCCTGGGTCTGCCCCAGCAAACTGTTCCTTTCCTACTCTTTTTCTCCTAGGATTGGGTGTCAATCCCTAGTATCCTCCTGGGCCTCTAAGGAAGACCCAAGGGGACACGAGTGTCCTCTCAGAAGTAGGCACTGGGTGGCCATTCCCGTGTCTTTCAAGAGGAACAGCTCTCCTTGGCCCAAGGGTAGGGCTTCCCCATGGTCTGGCCCACGCTTATCTCCTGAGGACTGGCACACACTTCCTCTTCTCTGCCCAAGGCCATAATTGCTTTTCTTGCCACTTTGTAAGAACTGACTCTTCACTTGCATTTTTATTTCAATGAGGGAGAAAAACCAAACATTTTTTGCAATTAGACTTTTCCTCACTTGGGTAATCACACTGAAAAAAAGCATTTAAGTCTTTTGAAAACCGCACGTCAGTGAGGCTGGCGGAGTGGATGGTGGGGAGGCACATTCCATCAGCAGGGCCAGCCAGACACGCCGGCAATTCGGTGGGCTATAGCACAAGGAAACAATGATTTCACATTTATTTGGGCTTTGCTCTTTGCAGCATATTTCAATTAGCTCGTCAGTGTTGTGCATCTGACAGGCCAAACGTTTATTGTGGTTGGACCATCTGGGAGGTGGGAGGCCTACAGTCTTCCCTGTGGCAGTCAGTAACTACCAGTCTAAGGAAATTTGTTTGATGTGTTTAAGAACCCAGCACTAAAACACCATTAATAACAAAAGCCTCCGGAGTTCCGAAAGCACTCTCCCTTGCTCAGCCATCAATCGGACAAGCTTCACCTGAGACTTCCTTTCCCCAATGCTTGACATTTTCCAGCGCAGTGTAGCAAGGTCCTGAAGTAGCTCGTTTAATTGGCCCAGAGCATGATTTGTGTTAAGGTAGTGAGGAGTTTGCTAATTTACACTGGGCGCCACAGAGCCTGAGCATTGGCTGCTTGGGGCAGCAAGGCATTTGTGTCACGGATTCCTGCCCTTAGCAAGCAGCTTAGCTTGTAGCTGTACAGTGACTGAGAGCTCTAGATTGATGCTGGTTCCCAGCCTTGGGTGACTCACAGAAGCATCGTGAGTTCGTGGTTCTGACCCCTGATCTATGCTGTCTGTCCTGCACTCCTTGGGTAGCAGGGTATCACGTTTCCTGGCCTCACTCACCTTTTTCATTGCACCTTGGTTATTCCCACCTCACCACGTCCTTTCCTGAAGAATGTTCTGTCTGACTTTCCAGTGGGAGGCCAGGGGAGAGAAGGAATTTAGAATCAAATAGGAGAGTCAGAAGGAGCCCTGAACAGTGACATTCCTTGTCCCAGAAACCCTGGGATCATAAGGCTGGGCACAGGACAGGGAGAGTGGGATTAGCACTCAAGGACTGAACTAGAGGTCAGCTCATAAAATCTGAGATGTCTTGTTCACTAGAGGCTGTGTTGGTGGCCTGGGGTAGTGTGACTGCTACTTAGGTACAAGCTGTAGCATCCTACCCGTACCCCACAAAGGTACCCTGGGCTCTAGATTTCGACTACAAGAGCCCTCTAGGAGGCTGCTCTTCTTTCTCCTGGGAACCTCCCAACCACAGGGTACCCCAAGTCTTACACACACCTCCTCTACCATCACTGCACATGTTTCGAGGGGCTGTAGCTTGATTGTCTTGGGGCCATCAGTGCCTGGCAGAGTGGCTTGGTGCTGACTTGGTGTCTTGGGCCTGAGAGGCAGAGGTGAGAGCTGCCTGACACTTGCCTCTGTGTTGTGCTTCAGAACTGCACGAAGAGACCAAGGTCACGACTGGTAGTCATTTGTGCTTTACCTATGCTGTTTCCCAGATGGGGACCCTGTGACTCCTGGAGGTCATGATTTAAACCCCAGCACTCAATACATTAGCTACTGGTTCAGATTCCAGGCCCCCGGAGGTTCCCTTTTCCTCGTGTGCCTGTTTGTGTTGAGTCACGTTGCTTAAGTGACCAGTCTATGAGTTATGCTGCTGTTGCTTTTAATCCCTTAGCGTTTTCTGATCTGGTTGTGTCTAAATGGTACAGAGAACCTAGAAGTTTGAGTTTGTGTTGTTCACCCCCCCCCCCCTTTATTTTTTGCTCTACTGGGAAATAGAATTCCTCTCCTGTTTATTTCAAAGCATTTGCTTTTCAAAAAGAGGCCAAAGGGCTCCGCAGATTAACAGATTCCCTGAGATCGCATCGCATGCCCTGGGTCCTGTCCATTTATGGAGTTTTGAGGCCAAATTCTGATCCTGTTGCCCAGTCCTCTAGCCATGCACTCCTGGAGGTCAGAGGTCAGGCACAGGGGTCGTAGGTTTGGAGCTCCTGGGAGGTGAGTTAATTGGGAGCAGGTGTTTTTTTGTTTGTTTGTTTGTTTTTTTTTTTTTGCTTTTGTTTTTTTCTACCCTGAAGGGAAAACACAGTAGGCCAAGGGATCCTGGTGCGAGGCTTCCTTTCTGCAGCAGGATGAGGTGGGACTTTGTCAAAGTTCTGAGTAAGGTGGGGCTTGTTCAGGAGCGGAGGCCACACCTCTGGAGCCAGGCTCCTCTGCCCCCATCATTCTCCCGGGCTTGTTTCATCTTGGTCTCAGAGGAAGCACCAGACCCAGGGTTTTGTGAAGATGGAATGGGAAGCCAGCAGAGGCTGGACCCACCTTTTTGGCGGCTGTTGAGATGAGGTGGTCAGGGTCTGTGGCTGAGAAACAGAAGGCGACATGGTAGGCCCAGTTTAGGAGCCTTGGACTCAAGCCCTGTGTTGTTTAGCTTTTTGTCAATTTGACACAAGCTAGAGTCAGCTGAAAAGAAAGACTCTCAATTGAGGACTTACCTCCTATCCATCAGACTAGCCTATAGGCAAGTCAGGGTGGGGGGCATTTTCCGTGAAGGGCCGGCTCACTGAGAGCAGTGCCGTCCCTGGGCAGGTGGTCCCGGGGTATAAGAAAGCTAGCGAAGTAAGCCTGTAAGTAGCATTCTTTCATGGCTTTTGCTTCAGTTCCTGCCTCCAGGTTCCTGCTTGAATTCTGTCCTGAATTCTTTCCTGATGAACTGCAAGCTCCCTTTTCCTCTGTCTCAGTCACTAGTCTATTGCTGTAAAGAGACACCACGATCAAGGCAACTATTTTAAGAGAAAACCTTGCATTTGGGGTTTGTTTACAGTTTACTGTCATGGAGAGGAGTATGGAGGTGTGCAGGCAGGCTGGTGCTGGAACAGTAGGTGAGATCTACATCCTGATCTGTAAGCAGAGACAGAGGCTCTGGGCTTGACATTCAAAAGCCCATTCCCAGTGAAACACTTCCTCCAACTAGGCCACACCTCCTAATCCTTCTCATCCTTTCAAATAGTGCCACTTTATATATATATATATATATAATCACAGCAATAGAAAGCAAATGAAGACAGGCCCCTTGGGCAGGAGTTGGATGTTTCCCTGGCTGCCCAGGCAGGGAATTTAGAGCACAGAACCTGTTTAGGGTGCAGACACCCTATTGAGGCTTTCCTGACCATCCAAAGTCACACTTGCATTGCTGGCCTCTTGGGGCCTAAGTGTCTAGTCAGATAGGACAGGCTGATTTATTACTCTTGGAGTTCCCCCCAGAGTGCCAGGGCTGGTTCTGAACTTGGAGAAGAAGTCTAGTTAAATCTCTGAGTGACATATTGGGGGACCTATTAGGGGTTGTTAGAGTAGCAAGTTATGCATGGAGAAACAGAGGCCGTGAGGACCCCTGGAAAGAAAGCCACACTAGGGTCTTGGGACTGGGCCGCACCTGTTCTCCCCTCCCAAACTGTAAATTGCCAGCTTCCTCTTTTTTCCACTTTATTTCTTGACAGAGCACTTAAAACAATCCAGGATCCAGCCTTGGACACAGAGAAGGTGGAGCTGGATCTAGCATAGGGCAGTGCTGCTTAGAGCTCAAGAAAGGGCCTGGGAGAAAACAGAAGAGAGGCAGTAGTTACCTTCCACACATGCACATGGAGAGTATGGCAGTGTGAGGGTGTCCTCTTTTTTACTCAGGTGTGTTGTGTAACTACAGTCTTTCATTGGACTTGATCACTACTGGGTCCTGACGCAGTGATCAAGTCCAATAAAAGACCGTAGATTTTTCTGAGATCAGAGCTACTTACTTTCCCTTATTCAGGGAGTGGGGAGGCCCAGGGTGTACTGCTGTTTACGGTGTTCGCAAGCCTTCAGGGGTCATCACAGGTCCCTCTCCACTGGAAGGTTAACTTGGGGGAAGTGGTGCTCTAATTGGGGTAGCTGCCCCCCTCTGCTCATTGAGACTTTTCCACCGGTGTGCCTTTTCGTGAGTTGTCCGTGCGGCAAGTGTGACTCCAGTGGCATCGCTGCCTGGGGGACCTTCTCACTGGTGCTGCCTTTGAGTCACCCACGATCTTGTAAATAACCTAGTGTTGCATTGGTTCACTGAGCTGGATTGCGTGGAGTCCTTCGGCACCCTCTCTGTGTGGGAGAATGGATGTCTCTTTACATTGCTCCAGGGAAAGCCATGTGACGAAGCATGGTGGCATTCAGAGTCTGAAAAACGAAGCGCTTCTGAATTGTATAACTTGGTGGCATTTAACACATTCACAGTGGCATGCATCTACCCTCTTTGTCATTCTAGAATACTCTACCCCTCAAAAAGGGCGTCCCATACCCATTGGCAGTTCCCATCCTCTTCCAGCCCCTTGGCAACAACGAACGGGCTTTTGTTTCCATAGTCACCTATTCCAGACATCTTCTGTAAACAGAGTCCCGTGTGTGACCTTTGTCTGGCATCTTTGTCGCTCAGCATCATGTTTTTAGCGCCCTCAGGTTGTCATATGTCATTCCTTTTTGCCTGTAATAGAATGCACACGGCATAGAGTCCATCATTTAGACTGTTTTGAGTGTAGTTTAAAGCCTTAAGTATACTAGGTGGCTGTGCAGCCATCCCCACCATCCATCCACAGAACTCTTGCATCTTCCCCTGTGGAAACTCTGTCTCTGTTAAACATTTCCCTCCTCCTCCTCAGCCCCTGGCAAGCATTCTTTTTTTTTTGGTTTTTCGAGACAGGGTTTCTCTGTAGCTTTGGAGCCTGTCCTGGAACTAGCTCTTGTAGACCAGGCTGGTCTCGAACTCACAGAGATCCGCCTGCCTCTGCCTCCCAAGTGCTGGGATTAAAGGTGTGCGCCATCACCGCCCGGCCCTGGCAAGCATTCTTCTACTTCCTGCTGTTATGGATTTAATTTTGTATGGATGTTGTATTGGTGGCCTCATACCTCACTTGGTGTCATGGCTGCCTGCCTTTTAGGGGTGAATGGCATTGCGAGGATAGGTACATTTTGTTTGGTTGTTTCTGGGTCAGGGAAGTTTTGACTTTGGTTTGCTTCTAGTTGAAAAATGATACTGGACCAGGTGGCTGAAAACCAAAGGTGGGGTGGTCTTTGGTAATCACACCTCCCTGTGCCTTGGCGTCTTCATTCACCTCTGAGGATGCTGGGCAGGAGATGGTTCATGAGGGTGTATACTGGGTTTTCAGGTCACAGGTCTGACTGTTGGCAGGTCTCAGTCTCACGGTCGGGGCATTCTGGAGGGGCTCACCTGTGACTTGGACCTTGGAAGCCTCCTTCCCTTACTGAGGACTTGGAACAGGTGCAGAAAGAGGCAGGTGCCTGGCTCTCGATTCCCACTAGATAATGATAGGGAACAACGGGGGCACATAACCTCTGGGTCACTGTCCTTTGGTACTCCAGGAAAGGTAACCAGGAGAATGACATGACATCACCAGCCTCCAGGGTGGCTGAGTGAGAACAGGAAGTAAGTCTGGAATTCCCAAACTCACACTTGCTTTCATTACACTAATTAACTTTCCATGTGCCTGAGGAGCAAGTAACTTGGGAAGTCCATTATCAGTGGTCAGTGAGGCCTGTTGTGTCTCCCATTCATGATTAAGGATACTTAATGATTAACTCAAACCATGAGAAATGGCTAGTTGTATTCACCATGCTCTACTGAAGAATTTTAAGGCTGTTGTAGATTTGCCATAGCATAGTCATGCTAGGAATCCATGTTAGAGACTGCAGAGAAGCTGGGAGGGCAGCTCTTTTCAAGGTCACACAGAGTTGCAGGTCGAGCTTGAGGGAAGATGCATCCAAGAGAGAGGAGCAAGTGGCCTTTCTTAGGTCATAGGTTACATTTGTATTTTTTTTCCTAGTTTTAAGAGCTTTCGGGCAGGAGAGATGGTTAGTGGTTAAGAGCATCGATTCTCAGCATCCATATCAGGTATGGCAGGAGAATCAGCCACCTCTGCCTCCTTGGACGCCTACACTTGTGTTTTACCTACACTTACCGCCCCCCCCCCCCCGACACACAATTAAAACAAATCCAAGTAGTATATGTTCATGGTAAGTTAACAAAGACTATTTAAAAGTCAGATGGTTTTACAAAGTCTGTCAGTAGATGAAGCACGTCTATTTCAGAGAGACTCGCGATATAGGACAGTGCAGGTGAATCTTGAGGTCGCTGTGCTAAGGGAAGTATGTGAGTCACAAAGTGGCTGCATGATTCCACCAAGGCTAGGCACTGAGAGAGGCCAGGCTCAGGGGGCCAGAGTAGAATGGTGGTTGTAGGTGGGGGGGGTGATGGAGAGGCGTTCATAACAGGCAGAACGCTCTGATGGCGTAGAACCTGAAGTCTATGACATATCACTCGTATGACAGTCTAAGGAGCAGAACCTGAAGTCTATGACATATCACT
>NC_022010.1:13321719-13346764 GCF_000317375.1 Microtus ochrogaster
GTATGACAGTCTAAGGAGCAGAACCTGAAGTCTATGACATATCACTCATATGACAGTCTAAGGAGCAGAACCCTTGTGAAGTAGCCTCACTCTAAGGATGTTGTCAGTCACTTAAAAAAGGCTTTAAATCGGGCTGGAGAGAGAGCTCAGCAGTACTGGTTGTTCTTCCAGAGGACCAAGGTTTAATTCCTCGAGCCCACATGGTGACTTGTAAGCACCTGTAACTCCAGGCCCAGATCTGATGCCCTCTCCTAGCCTCTGAGCACACCAGACACGCACATAGTGCGTAGACATACATTTAGGCCAAAGACTCATACACATAAGATAAAATTAAAGCTTAATAAATAAATAAAGTGGCTTTAAATAATTAATTAGCTTTAGAATACATAAATGAAAAGTCATATTCCCTGGTTATAAACATTGAAAAAGAAACTTTCCTTCCCCACAGTGCTGAGGACTGAGAAGGGCCCCGGTCATGCTAGGCAAGCACCGTACTGATGAACTTTATACCCACCCCTGTTTGGTTTGTTGGTTTACTGGTATGTTCCTGTCACTTGCAAAGGTCCTATGCTCTTCCTGCACGTCTCTCTTTCACCTCTGGAGTCTCCTGCGTGTGAAGTGCTGACTGATGTGGCCGTGTCCAGTGACACCACACAAACAGCTGCTTCATGTGGGAATGTGCGTCACAGAGGTTTCCAGGCTAGCCCACTATTGTAGCATACCTTCTTTCAGTCCCGCCAAGCGTGGTACTGTGTGCTTTTTGTGGTGTTTGCTTTACACCATGCTCTCAATTTACCACACAGCTACTCTTTGAAGTCAGCCTATTGTAGAGAAGAGAAAGCTGAAGCCAAGGAGAAGGGCGTGTCCTCAAGTTCCACGCCTCCTATCTCAGATGCTGGCCACCTGGCACTGAACTCTGCACTGACCTACTACTTAAGACAGCTTACCAACTCATGCACCCATTTTGAGGTTGAGCAGATTTGGGGTTACCTGCTAAGTAGCTTGCTGGGCATCCTTTCAGGTGGCATCTGACTTGAACATTGTGTGAACTATGTCGGGTGAGATCTGACCTGAGCATTGTGTGAGCAGTGTTGGGTGAGAAGCCTGTCAGAGTGCCGCTGGGGAGAGAGTGCGTTCATTGTCAAGGCTGAGAGGAGCTCCTTCAGCTGGCCTGCTGGGAAGGGGAGTGTGCCTGCACAAGAGGGAGAACTTTGGTGACTGCAGGCCTTCAGGGGCCACCCACACAGAGCCCATTAGCTCAGGACCTTACCTGAGCTCCTCTCCTAGATGAGCTGAGTGTACTGTGACCCTTCTAATGGCCTAAGGGCCACACTTATTGATATCTTGGTCTCCAAGCTTTTCAGAATCCCATGCAGCTGAAACTGGACAGACAGGGCTGTCATTAGGTGGAGGTTCTATTTTAGCCCCACTGCCTGTCACTCTGTCACTATGGAGATACTGGCTGGTGACCCATAAGGGATGCATGCCTCCACTAGCAGTAAGGAAAGGGGGTCCTGCTTCCTCCTGGGACTTCTCAGTCAGAACCGTAGTCTGCATGATCTCTCTCTCTCTCTCTCTCTCTCTCTCTCTCTCTCTCTCTCTCTCTCTCTCTCTCTCTCTCTCCCCGAGGGAGAGAGAGGGAAAGCACTTGCACCCCATAGACAGGGACAGGGTGATGGCAGCAGGGCTGTCTCTGGGGTGTGGCCTGAGAGTAGGCAGTACCCGCAGCTGTCTCTTGTATTGGTTGGACTTATCTAGGAGAGTAGGGACCCCCCCCTAAGCGGGGTGCCGTCTGAATTTGGGGGTCACTTTACCTCTTTATATCTTCATGTCTTTACAATAAGGATACATACCCTACCTGCTTGGATCTGGTGACATGATTGGGGAAACTGAGTTTATGGTGAGGGATGAGTGTCATAGGGCTGTGTGTGAGAGCGTGAGCGTGTATGTATGTGTGTATGTGTGTTGCTAAGGTTGTCCTCAGGAGAACATATAGATTCCCCTACTCTCTTTGTTTTTCTTTTATTTTGACATTTCCATCTGAAGGCAGAGAGAAGAATTGAAGAGAAAATATTCTAACCCTTTTCACGCTTGTCGTAAAAGGAAATGCAGGGAAGGAGGAAATAGCCTCATGCTGTAGACTTTTTGACAAGACTCTAGCGTCAGTCACAACCCTGCTCCGGTGGAATTTGACACTTGCCACATGAACGCCTTTCCCACAGTGGGACTAACTGACGCTCAGAGAGGTTAAAGTGTTTGTCCAGAGTCACACAGCCAGTGAGCCCTAAAGCAGGAACCTGACTGCACCAGCATCGTCCTGTGCTGAGTGTTACCGGTCTAAAGTGGATACCTGGCCACTGTAGGCCACAGAGTCACATCCTGTGGGCTATATCTGTTCAGAGTCTTGGGCTTGTCTGTGATCTTAAGCCTTTAAAAAGAGAGTAAAAACAAGTGTTAGAGAGGATGTGGAGGGGCTGGTGGGATGTAAAATGCTGCAGCAACCGTGGAGAACAGTCCAACAGCCCCTCAGATAGCTATCTGCAGTTACCACATGGCCAGTAGGCCCACTGCATAGTCTGCCCCTTGAGAGAAGTAAAAGCAAAGGCTGCAACTTCACTCCAGTGCTCACAGCAGGACCGTAGGTCAGAGCCGAAAGGTAGAACAGCTCAGACGTCCAAGCACCAGATAAACAGACATGGTCCGTGCATACAGTGGAACATTTATCCATAAAAAGAAATGAAGTGTTAACACACCACAGGGATGAAGCTTTGAAAGTCTCTGCTAGGTGAAAGAGAACAGAGAGCCACATGAGGTCAGTATCCTGTGATGTCACTCACCGTCAGCCCCCAGACTAGACGTGGAAAGGAGAATGGCAGTTAGCAGGGCTTGGTACGGAGGGAGCTGGGAGCTGTTGTTCAGTGGGATGATGAAGTGCTCTAGTGTAGCAGCAGTGGCTGCACAACCTTGTGCTTGCAGTAAGCTCTAGTGGACTGTAAACTGAAATGGTCAGTTGGCGAAAGAAAGAGAGAGAGCAAATAGAAATCTCAAGCTTGTGGGCTTGGCCAGTGCTCATGGACTAGATGATGCCTCACTGTGTTTATGGAGGCCTGGGGACAGTGTTCATATCTGTGGTCTGCCTGAGACCTCCTGCACAGCAGGGCCCCAGGTTCTTCTGCAAGGGCAGTCCTGGCAGTTAACAGCCTCGTGCACGTGTGAACAACATCTGCCTCTGTGGAGCACTTCTGCACCTGACATCGGGCATGTCCTTTTATGGCTCTCATTTGCTCTCTGCAAGTGGAAAGATAAATACCTTTTCAAAGAGCAGATGCCAGCTGCCCACGGTCCCTGCCTGGGTCCCCAGCTGCAGAGTGGGTGGGAGATAGCACTGCTGGGGGCACAGGATGCTGGCTGGGACATTGGATGTGGGTGATATAGAAAGCTTGCGGAATCTTACTGCAGACCTACTGGGGGACCTTGCTGAGGACCTACTGGGGAATCTTGATGCAGACCTATTGGGGGAATCTTGAGCGGGATCTTGTGCTCCCTCAGAATCTTTGTGTTCTTTCCTGCTTCTGGCTGGGCCTAAGGCTTCAAGGAGCAAGTGTGCAAGTAGCCAACTGAGCATACCCAGGCCACCAATCTTTCTGTAAGTGATGAGATTCAACTGAGTCTTCTTTTCTCATTAGGACCCCAAGTCAAGGGCAGATAAGACTGGCAGCAGGGAAAGGACCATGGTCATGGCAGGGGATGGGTGACCAAGTGGAACCAGATGCTGTCTCTTAAAGCCCCTAAAGGGCGAACTACAGAGGCTAATCTCTCTTGTATTTTTGTTGTTGTTGTTTTCAAGATGGGGTTTCTCTGTGTAGCCCTGGCTGTCCTGGAACTCACTCTGTAGACCAGGCTGGCCTTGAACTCACTGAAATCCACCTGCCTCTGCTTCCCAAGTGCTGGGATTACAGGCATGTGCCGCCACCACATGTGTCTTTTTGTAGTCTCTCTCTTGTGTCTTTTTGGTAGTATCTCAGGGCATCATAACTAAGTACTAAGAATTAGGTGACTTCTAACAGCCAGAATCCATTCCACACAGTCAGAAGTCCAAATGCTGGATGAGCTGTGCCCTTGAAGCTACAGGGAGGATCTGCCTCTGCCTCCCAAGTGCTGGGATTAAAGACATGCATTACCATTGCCCAGCAACTGTTTTCTTATAGGGACTAAATCCAGTTACACTTGATTAGGACCCATCCTTCTTCACTGTGACCTCACCTTAACTAGTTATGTCTTCGAAGATCCTGTGTCCAAAGCAGTGTTTGTGAGAACGTGAACTTGGGGTGAGTTGTCAGATGAAGAACCAAATGAGCGTGAGCAGACATCCCTGCATAGCTGTTCATGTGTGCGTACGCAGGAACATCTCTCCTAACTGGGAATAAGGTGGGGTGGTCTCCTGCCCCTCTGCTCTGAACCTAGCATAATGACCACTTTCAGACTCAGCCCCTTTTCTAGAAAATCCGATACTTGTTTCAGAGGATCATGGCTTGTTGGGGGTTCTTTTCCTTTCTGCTCATAACCTCAGTCTTTCTGGTTCCTCTTCCCTTCCCTTTGGAGTCAAGAGGTAGATCAGAATGGCTCAGCATCAGCCCACAAATGGAGTCTGGCTGGTTGCTGCCCACTGTCCTCTTTGGTTTGTAATTATTTCCAGTTTTCCAGCTGAGAAAATTGTAGACAAGAAGTATGCCTTGGGGCTTATGAGACTGGACTCCAGTCCAGAGGCTGTCATTCTCGCCTCTTTGCCCATGTGCCACCTCCTGCAGGAATCCTGCTGTAGCCAGCTTGATATTTGTGTAGGATCCTCACTGTGCCCTGGGTATGGTGCATCGACTCTCAAGGGCTAGCTGGGTGTTCCCGTGGTGGGCAGGCGTGTGCAGGTTTGTGCGCCTGTTGTGGTTTCCCTGCCCCCCTTCCTCTGACTCTCTAACACTGGCAGGATCTCTTCTTCGCATCTCTCCACGTTCCCCAGGTAGGACGTCCAGCCCAGGGGTTGTTACAGCCTTGTAAACATAAAAGATGATTAAATACTAGGTGACCTACCAGATGAAAAAAGGGGGGATGTGTGCCAAAACCACGAAGATGATTTGGGTAAGTGACAGCGAGGTATTTGATGAAGTTTATGGTTTTTACTCTGAAAGGCAGAAACTGTGTGATAATATCACTCCCCCTTATGAGCCAGCCAAAAGTTCTCGTGCAGATTCCAAAGCAGGCCTGAGGAACCACTGCTCTGGGCATTGCAGCAAGACAGACAGGGCCAAGTGCAGAGACACAAATGTCTATAAATGTTGTTTCGAGGCAAACACCCTTTTCTCGTTAGTGACTGATCTAGATTCAAGCAGTACAATGGTCTGGAACAGAGAAGTACATATAACTCTTAGGCAGATTTAAAAATTATTTAAAAATCGATGTTTTGAGCGGATCCATTTGTCTTAGGTTTGTAAAGTAGATAAACTGGGAAATGACTAGCAGTACCGTAACAGACACTATGGCAGCCAGGTAAGTAAGCAGCTGCATCACCTTCCAGGGTGTTAGCAGAAGCCGGGTGGTGACTTTGGTGGGGAAGAACCCTCTGATGTCTGTTTGCTCGGGTGTCAGGAGATGGGAGCCCCATTTTCCAGTGAATAAGCATGATACTTGGTCAGTTCAGGCAGCTTCCTCCCTGGGATGCAGTATCTCGGGAGAGAGGGGCAGTAAAGTGCAGGGTATATTTCAGAGTGCTCCAGATCTCCCAAAGGTGTTGTTCTGATGAGTCTCCCAGAATGTTCCAGAACATATTTGTGCCCCATTAAGTCATCATTACAGAAGCCAGATGTCTGTTATCTCAGTCCTGGATGGATGATGAATGCAATTCTGGGAAAGATGAACCATGCTCTATCCCAGAATGCCCCCTTGGCTTTGAGGTCCCTGCCTTGGCATCCCAGTGCCACTGTGTAGACTGGAAAGTTGTACAGTGTCTCTGGGTGAGCCAGGTGAGATGAGCAGGGTAAATTATTACCTCCTGCTAGCAAACAGTTCAGCTGCTGCCCTGGTGTCATCTGCACGATGTACCTTGCCAGCCAGTCCATCACATTTCCTAACTATTTTTCTTACCTTTCTCAAAAGCATTTCTTGCCTGTCTTTTAATTAGTAGGGACCACTGGAGTAGTTCAGTCGATGGCTGAATCATGTGACTGAAGGAAGGTGTGAGGTGATAGATGGTGTTCCTTCATCACAGGCTACGCTGTTCTCTGAGATCACCCTCTAGGGCTATCAGACTGATGCCGTTGGGACACCGTGCTTCCTTTCTCCATGGCCTTGCCTCCTTCCTAGTTCTTTTCTTTGGTTTTCTGATTTCCCACTTCCACATTGTTTCTTCAGAATAGGCTTGTTGCCTCCCCAGGGGGCTAGGATGAGTGCCATAGACTGAGGTCCTGCGCCATAGCTTTTCTCCAAATCCATATGGTGACTGCTGCCATCCTCCTTGGCCAGCCTGTGAGTAGGACAGAGTTCTCCAGCTAGGCACTCAATAATCCTGGGAGAGCCCCCAGAATTGAGTCAACTTATGGGAGAGTTTGGTGGTTGTTTTAGTTCTTTTGGATCATTGAATGAGGTTTGCAGAATTAGTTCATTTGTTCCAAAAATGTATTTTAAAGTTATCTGAGCCACTCATTATTTTATTTGCATTTTGCCCCGCCCCATTCCCTCACCTTTCCTCCCTTTCCTCCTTCCTTCCTCCTCCTAGATGGGGACTGGGTGTTGAGACAGGGTTTCATGTATCTCAGGCTGGCCTCAAACTTGTTATATAGGACAACCTGGTCTTCAGCTCTTGATCCTGCTTACACCTCCCAACTGCTGAGGTTACAGGTACGTGCTCCCACATCCAGCTTTGTTCTGCTGTTTCCAAACAAGCATCAAATGTCAGCGTTTAAAGATGATTATATTTTTTAATATTTATTTATTTATTAAGCATACGATGTACTGCTGGCAAGGAAGGCACCAGGTTTCATTATAGATGGTTGCGAGCCACCATGTGGTTGCTGGGAATTGAACTCCAGACCTCTGGAAGAGCAGCAGTGCTCTTACCCTCTGAGCCATCTCTCCAGCCCCTAAAGATGATTATTAAGTCAGACACTGTAAAGGTTGATTAATTGCGCCATCAGTGGTATGCATCACGTTTAGTATCCTGAATCTCATTCGTGTCTCAGAATCCCAGTTTTTTTTTTTTTTTTTTTTTTTTTGGTTTTTCGAGACAGGGTTTCTCTGTAGCTTTGGTGCCTGTCCTGGAACTAGCTCTTGTAGACCAGGCTGGCCTCGAACTCCCAGAGATCCGCCTGCCTCTGCCTCCCGAGTGCTGGGATTAAAGGCGTGTGCCACCACCGCCCGGCTTCCATCCCAGTTTTTAACCTTGCTTTCTCTAACAACTCAAAACTTAAGAGTTTTCTAGTATGCAAAAAAAATTTCACCAATGTTTTTCTTTACTATTCATTAATCATTTGCTCACTCATTCATTAAAAAAAACATATGGCAGAACATTGAAAAAATTGTGCATGGCACATGACTAAAGATAAATTTAATTATGTCTGTAATTTATACTCTATAGAAATAATCAAACAATCAGGAAGGCCTGATGTGTGATTTTTTTTTTTTACCTAAAATTCATTGGATAAACAATGCATTTCATACCTGATAGCAACTTGAGAAGGGTCTGTGTGCAAATGCCTGACTTCTTGCCACCCTTGTCTTCACTGTCTAAGTTTTTCTCTCCAGGGACAATGATAGCTGTGTGTGTGTATAGCTGTATATATGCTTATTTGTGTATGTCTATGTGTATATATGTGTTTCTATGTTTATGAGTATGTTTGTTTATGTATATATGTGTGAGTGCTTATCGCGTATGTGTATATATACATGTTTATATGTATATATCTGATTGTATGTTTGACTGTTTACATGTTGCATGTGTGTGTATGTCTGTTTATGTGTTAGTATGTATATGTGTGTGCTTTCTAAGACATTATCTTCATATGTCAGTATATATTGTTTTAAAGAACAGAAATAGCTGCCTGCTGTTACACGCTGCATTTTGAACTTATGGAAGTGTAAGCTGCTGAGGGAGCACCTGTTGGTACATTTGGCATTGCCAGCTTCCTCAAATAACTGGCTTTGTGTTCCTCAGTTGGGACCTACTGGGGATGGGTGTTGCTGGAGTTCAGGGTGGTGCTCGAAGATGGGAAGCAAGGGCACTACAGCAGGGTTCTCCTGCAGATACCTGTTAGTGGGGTGTTTGCCTTTTGCCTGGGACTGTTGTGGCTGGATTGCTTCCACAAAAGCAGTGTAAACCTGCACTGCAGCATATGGCATGTGAATGTGAGCGGTTGGTTTTTAACCTCAAACCCCAGGCGAGGAAAGACTTAATCCACCTCAGAAGGCAGGCCACAGCCAAAAAATTGCCCTGCCCAGTAGGCCCCTGTGTTTACAACAGAGACCCTGATGCTCAGGAGCCTTGTCTTCAGACTTCCCAGTGGGAGTCAGGGGAGGGGCTTCCTTGACCTTGCCTCTCCTCTGTCAGTTTTTCCATCACAGGATATCTAAGAAACACCTGGAGCTTTCTGAGTCTCCAGTGGTCTGGCCTGATAAAAGTTTTCTTTCAGGAAATATGTTTAGGGGCGCCCATATGTATCTAGGAGGACCTTCAGCAAGCTTGGGTTGTACAGACCTGAAATGGGAGGCGGTGGCGGGGAGGAGGCAGAAATCCTTAATAAATAAATAAATTTAAAAAAAAAAACAAAAAAAACTAATTTTCCAAATAAGGCCATTGCAAGGTGCTACAGTTCACAGAAGGGATGGGGATGGGGTGGATGGTTAGTTTGTGTTTAATAAGGACAGAGTTCAGGATGGAGGGTGAAGAAACTCTAGGGTGGAGGGTGGTGGCAATGATGGTTGCACAACATGATAAATGAACTTAGTGTCACTGCTCTGTATGCTTGAAAATGGTCAATGCAGTAAACGTCCCATCTGTGTAAACCACATGCAAAAGCCACAGCTCACTGGTGCCCTCCTGTTGTGACCAAATGGACAGGAAGAAATAGCAAAGACTGATCTAAAGAGGAAGCACAGAGAGCTATCTCTGGTGGTCTCGGCCCACCTTGATTGGTGAGAGCTTGGCCAACCCTGGAACTCACTTTCTCCCTGGGGTCTTGTTTGGGAGCCGTAGAGAAGTCAGAGATACCAGAGCCAAAGAAGGTGACCCAGAAAGAGAGTGGTTGGGTCACCAGGGCCTCTGTGGCTTGAATCCTGTGCCTTAACAGAGAAGCCAGCTGCCTAGCTCTGCTATGTCTGCAGGTGTGGCTCCAGCCTGACACAAGTGAAGCTCCTGGTGACCTGGGTTAGCCCTCCTTGTGAGTTTCCTGTTTTCCGAGGGGCTCAGATAACATTTGGAAAAAGAGCATTTGCCTGGCTCTTCTAGATGCAGCTGGCCTGAGCAGGTGTCTGTTTAGAACCTCCCAGTGGCTTGGATCTTGTTGGTGCTCCCCTCTGCTGGGATCAAGGTTCCCAGCTGCAAGGAGAAGCTTCTTGGACCTATGTTGGCCTTCAGAGCTACCCACCCTGCTGAGGAACTAGGTGTTCTGTCAGTGAACGCCCTCCCCTGCACTGTACGTGTTCTCTGGGACAGTGCTACTCAGCCTCGGTGCTGAACACTCACTCAGGATGGACAGGGATTGTCCCAGATGTGAGTAGGACTCCATTCCTCTGGCAAGAGCTCTGACTTCGGAAATGGACCTCACCCACTGCAAAGAGAAAAGCAAAGGGAAGACCAGTGAACTTTCCTGGGATGTTTGGACACAGAGAGATTCCTGGCCTGAGTTAGCTTATCGCAGCACCCAGGAAGTAGTTAGAACAATATGGTCATTTTATAGCCAAAACAGATTTCAGGAAGCTGGTGCCACCAATCTTGTATAGTTTCCCCCACCCCCGGGGTGAGGGAGGCGGTCAGAGCTGTCACTTATTTTTTCATTGTTTAAACACTCCTATTGGGAGTGTTTGTTTCTTTATTTTTGAGACAGGGTGTTGCTCTATTCCAGGCTAGCCTGGAACTCTCTATCTCAGACTGGCCTTGAACTTGAGATCTTCTTGCCTCAGTGCTGGAGTGCTGGGAATACAAGCATGAGCCACCACACCTAGGGCTTATTTTATGATATTCCATTAAGACCATTATTATTTGTGGATGTTCTGAAATGAGTCAGCTTTCCATGTTTTAAGAATGAACATGAAGACTCTGTCCACTGTTTCTTGACTGTCCCGAAGAGCAGAACCAGCTCTGGAGATCTTTCTATTCCTTCAAACAGTAATTTCCTTGTTCCTTTGTTTTGTTCTGTTTGAGACAGTGTCTCCCTACATAGGGTATGCTCACTGTGGGAACTCACTGTGCAGCCCTGGCTGGCCTTGACCTCTCTTCTGTCTCAACCTCCCAAGTGCTGGGACTATAATGGGATACCAGCACATCTGACTTCGTGACGGTCGCTTGAGATTGTGGTCAGAGCAAGTTTTGCTTTGGGCTCAGATGTGAAGAAGCATGTCCAGTACACCCCAGGGAAGCCCATGCTGGTGACGGAAGTAAACCCCAGCTGACCGCGTGTCAGGGAGGTAACATGACTTGCCACATTCATGGGGCGCTGTGATCAGCAGCGACACAGCCTCCTCACGTGGGTGGCAAGCTTGTGCTCCTCATTAAGAAAATTGCTACTTTAGAACAGGCTCTGAAAAGAACTTTTTTGCCTTTACTAAAATTAAGAAAATAATAATAAAACAACCCACCCAACACCCTAAACTTAAAAAGAAAAAAAAAACTTGACGTCAACCCAGAAAAAAAATCTACACAGGTTCAGTATGGAGTTAGAAATTAGAGGCCCAGACAGAGCAGAGAAGAAATTCTCACTGGGCAAGGCTAAGGCTTCCATCCTCCACTTGCTGCAGTTATAAAGCCTGAGCCATGCCGCAGAGTGACAGAAAGTGCTTTCGGATAGACAACTAAATCGATTTGCTCTGAGACGTTCATCCCCTGCAGTCATTCTGCTGGCTAGCCACAGACACCTGGTGTGGAGCACTTGACAACTGAAGAGGCCCTCAGTTGGAACTTGACTGTCGTGAATGCTGAGCTCAGTTACACCAGGGGTGGGAGCCACCCTCCTGGGACCACAGAGTCATAAATAGGAGATGGCCTCTCTGGTTCTCCATGGAGAGAAAGTGGTGGGCTGCCACGTCAGTCTCTGTGGTCCATCCTTCAGCACAGTCTTCATGGAAGGGCCATGTGTTTGACAATACTTTACACATCCAGCAGCCAGATGGTCCACACAACCCATCAGTGGTGTGGTATGTAAATATTTCCCATCATTACCACAGGGCCGTTGTGCTGACATTAGCAAGGATGAAAAATAAGGACTGGCGCTCCTGACAGCCAGTCAGGTCACAGGCAGGCCTGCAAGGCCACCTCTGACTCCCTGGAGGCTTCAGACAAGCGTGGTCTCTGGCTATTCCTCTCCAGATACTCAGGCCCTAAGAGGACCATATTCCCATCAGCTCTTTACCAACACAAGGTTCCCTTCTCAGGAGCCACTGCTTTCCAGCTTGTAAGAACTATGGCTCAGCTGTTTCCCTCTTTGTTTTGTTTACCAAGAAGCAGATAGCTAAGTTTTTCTTTTCATTCATTTGATTGCAGATTGTCCTCAACTAGGAATCTAGGTATAGATGCTTGTTTTCATCTCATGGAGTGAGCATATGCTATAAGGGTTTTAAAACCAGGTAGTAGTGAAGAACATGAATAAAGCTCCTATCATGTGCTTACATTATGATTGCCATGTGCCCAGTTGTTCTCTGTCAGATCTCCCTGGATTATCAACATAGATATTATCAATGATCAACCTAATCTTAGTTGCTTTTTACAGTAAAGTTTCGTGTGTGTGTGTGTGTGTGTGTGTGTGTGTTTGTGTGTGTGTGTGTGTTTGAGGGGTGGAGTGGGCAGCTCACTATGTCGCTTTTACTGGCTTTACTATCCTCTTCACCCTCTCAGCTAGCATTACAAGCATTCATCCCCATGCCCAGCTTTATTGTCATTTCCTGATTATTATTGGATTGGATGCTGGTTTCCATGCAGTACATTAGGGACCTGTGGTTCTTTCATATTGCTCTGCCATCTCCTGGGGCTCCATTGGGGTTCTCCTCTGGAGCTGTCAGTCAGCTGGCTGGTAGTGGAGGCTGGGAAGGGAGAATGTACAGTATTGCGCATGCTCTAATCCCATGGTCTCACCTGGAGTCTGCTGAGGGTCTAGGCACGCATCTACACTCCCTTCTGTGAGAGACATGGAGCTGACTGACACAGAATCTCTAGCTGGCACTCTGGTCTCAGACCCACTCTAAGGATCACCCGTTATTCATAGTAAGTCCCACCAGTGTCACTCTCCAGTCGTGTCCAAGTCCCCACTGCAGACAGTGCAGTGCATGGCAGCGAAGAGCTGGAGCCAGTCAACGGATGGCCTGGCCACCCCACCGGGTCGTTAGAGAAGTTTCAGCTTCAGTGCAGCTGTGGGAGCTCAGCCCGCCCTGATGGGATGCCGAGAGTCTCACTGAAGCCCTGGCCCCTCTTAGGGACTCGTGACTGAAGAGGACAAAAGGCCCTCCCTAGTCTCCTGTCAGGGACAGAAGTATCTGCAAACCCCTTAGCTACACCGCAGTTGTCTGTTGCTCACATGTTAGCCTCTCATGCAATTTGCGCAGGACCTGGTGACACCTCTGCTCACCCATGTCAACTGCAACAGCTTGACTTAGGCTGGAGGCCCCACTTACAAGCCGGCCCAACTCCTGTAACAGAGAGACCATGGTAATGGATGGGAGCACCAGCAGTGGTTCCCTGCGTGTGCTAGGTGACCTCCAGGGAGCTGGTTTCCAACATGGCTGCTGCTTTCCTCAGAGCACAAACTCTGGGCTGCCTCTTCTATTCCATCTTTCTTTTCTAATTTTTTTCCATTGTGATAGTGTATATAGAACATGCAGTTGAGCATTTAATTCTATAGTGTACAGTGCTGGGCAGTGGTGGTGCACACCTTTAATCCCAGCACTCAGGAGGCAGAGGCAGACTGATCTTTGTGAGTTTGAGGCCAGCCTGGACTACAGAGCAAGTTCCAGGACAACTAGGACTGTTATACAAGAGAAATCCTGTCTTGAAAAACCAGAAAAACAAACAAAACACTATTCTGAAGTGTGCAAAAAGAGTGGCGTTAAAGTAAATCGTTACTGCTTGGCACCTGTTGGCCCATGGAATACGGTGTGATCACATCTGTCTGTCTGTTTCCCTATTCCCCTCCTTTCAGTCTTTGGACCCCCATTCTGCTTTCCCTCTCTAGCAGTCTGACCACCCTAGCTATCTCTTACAATGAATGGTATTTTTTCTCTGTGAGTGGCTCAATTCTCTTGGCAGAATGTTTTCAGGGACTCTAGAATGTATCTGAATTCCCTTCCTTTTTACAATGGATGGGCACTGTATTGATGACCACATTTGCTTATCTGGACCTCTCTCCTTGGATACTGGGGCTCCTCCCACCTGCCTGTTGGATAGAGTGCTGCCGTGAATCTAGGAAGGCACACACCTGTTTGCATACCTGTCTTCAGTTTTTAGCCAGGCTTCCCAAGATGGAGGTTCAAAGCTGGCACATTGTCACTTCCTACACACTCCGTTGGTTAACCAGGTCAGAGGGCCATTCAAAGGAAGGGGGCAGCACAAGGCACTGACGTCTTGAAGGCCATTAAAGTTGCAGTCTGTCATGACCACTCTGGGGAAGGGCTTTGGGACTGCTGGCTGGTGCCTTTGGAGCACAGAGTCCCCTGGGTAGGCTCACTGAAACAGGGTCTTGATGGATTGTGTTAGCCATCCCCCAGTGGTTCTTCTTGGAGAGGGTCACAGTCTTCTACTGGCACTGTTTTGTGTTGCTGAAGGCTGTGCCTCTCATTACATAATCTGTTATTCTGTGCTGCACCAGGCCCTGGTTACTTGTCAGAAGTTTCTAAAAGCCAGCTGAATCAGCTCCAGGCAACTGGGGGTGCTGCCTCCCCTCATAGTATTAGTCACTCTGTACTTAGCTAAATTTAACTTTTTATCATCCAAATGATATTTTTGTGGGCTTGGGATTTTACATAATGCTACCAACTGCTGCAGGCTAAGAATTTCTCTTTCTGCTATGTATTCTTTGTGTGTGTTTTGTGTGTGTGTCCTGGGTTTTTCCCCCATGAACTCTTGCACTCTCAAGGAAACGTTGCTGGGCCCCTTTTCCTTGACTGCTTTCCCAGCTCACGGCATCGTGCTCCAGCTCTGCATTCACCACTCACCAGCTGGGAGGAGAAGAGCTCCTCATGGCTTCCCAATGGCCCCTCTCAGGCTTCTGCCTGCACTTGAGGGCTCTCTGCTCTGAAAGTCTTGAGAGTCCCTACTGTCTGCAGCACACTGGGCCTGAGAAAGAGCAGCTCAACTACAGAGCAGTGTGGTGGGTGAGCACATACTTAAGATGGAGCTTCGAGAGCTAAGCAGTGAGATGCTCAACTAGCCTGCCCCAACATGAGGTCCCAGAGGCAGGCTCTTCCTGATCTCTGGGGGAACACAGTGAAGGGCCAGGAATTAGTTTCATGGAGAACATAGACCTGGCTCTCAAAAGAGAGCTGTGGCGTGGTGACACCTACCTTGAATCCCAGCACTTAGGAGGTAGAAGCAAAATAATCTCTGTGAGTTAGTGGCTAGCCTCATCTATATAATGAGTTCAAAGCCAGCCAGGGTTACATAAGTGAGAACCCATGTAAAAGGGTGGGGATAAAAGGTAGAACTGGAATGGTATATAGGGAACTGGGCATAGATCTCAGCCCCTATACCTGAGCCCTGCTGTCCAAAAGAGGCTGTGTGGTGGGCCCCCACCTCAGGGTCTGGTGTGCACCCATGTGTTTAGGAAGTAGTGGTGGTAGCAGTGGTAGAGGCCCAGGAAGATGCTAAGTGGTTGTTCTCACAGACTCATTCTTGTAGATTTGTGATGTCTGTACTAGTGTCCATCCTCTCAGATAAGAAAACTAAGTCCCAGAAAGTCTCAGCAGCCTACTAGGTCTCAGAGCCTGTGTGTGGTAGAGCCTGCAGAGCCCATCTGTCTACAGTCCTCCCCCAGAGAGCAGCTTGGTCTCCTGAGTGCAGCCCAGAGTAGAGCATTCACATGGAACTCAGTCCTGTGTACTTACTATCCCTGGCCTGATTGGGATGCCCAGTTCCTCCGAAACACTCCGGGTAGAAGAAGGAGGTTCTGGCTGCAGGACCAAGAGAGGAACTCATCTCACTCAGTACCCAATCTGTCTGTTGAGTTTTCATAGTTTTCAAAATGCGGATGTATTTTTTTCCTGGTGTAAATTAAGTGACTGACATTGACCTGGAGATACAGCCCAGTGACGAGCATTTGCCTAGTATGCATGAGGCCCTAGGTTTAATACTCAGTGCAACAACAAACAAGAAAACTAAATTATATATTTTATTTAAAGATTAAGGAAGATTGGAAATATGTCCACACAAAAAATTGTCCATAAGCGTTCACAGCCGCTTCTCCACAATTGCCAGCACTGTCCAGATGTCAAATGGCAGATAAGCAGAAGCAAAACGTGTTCTCTCCACCCAGCAGAGTGTTGCTCAGTTAGGAGAAGGAATAAGCTGGGAATATGCTTCCAAGGCAGAGAGCTTGCCTGGCATTTGTGAGACTTTGAGTTCAGTCATGGGCACTGCAAAAAATTACATTAACAATTAAGACATTAAAAAAAGGAATAGCATACTGCCACTTGCTGTAGTCTCTGAAAACACAGCCCTAGGAAAAGAAGCCAGATGTGAAAGGGCTGCACATGGTATGACTCCAGTGATGTAAAATGTCTAAAATAGGCAAATCCACATAGACAGAAAGCAAATCAGTGGTCCCCAGGGGCTGGGGGAGGGGGAGAGAATGAGGACTGGCTCTCATGGGTTTTGGGTTGCTTTGAAGGGTGACAGATGTGCAGACTAAGATAGCATGATGGCTGCACAGCCTTGTAGATAGACTAATAAGCACTCATGATAATCACTGCTTTCCACAGTGAGCTTCACGGCATTGTAGGATATATGTAAATTTTTTTAAATTGGTGACCCTGCTTCCCCGTGGCATTCCAAGGCTCTGGACAGTTTGCTTTGGAGCCACCTGCCTCAATCTCCATGTCAACGGGGGTGGAGACAGCAGGGCTGGCTTCAGTCTCACTACCCACCAGTAGTTGTTTCCAGCCAGCTGGGGCCAGCTTGAGGCTTGCGGACGTCTGGGCAAGGGAGCTACTTGGCGCCCCACCAACCTGGTATGTTTTAAGTGTTTGTTTGACATTTATTTAGTGGGGATGAGGAGAGACTGATATTCTATTAATGGAAACCATATAGAGAAAGATTCGCTTACCACTTCCACTGACTGAAACAGCACGGGGATCCGAAAACTTTTTAGGAAAGTAATTTCAACTCTTGCTGTTCTTATCTCTCGAGCAGGTTTGGTTTGGTTTTCTTTTCTCTCCCCTGCAATTCTCTGCATCTTTGAGGGGTATTCTGGAGATTCAGGTTTAACACTTAGGTAGCAAAATGGTTTATTCTTGCTCCTAGAAATAGCAGCAGATGCTGTGTTATCTGAGTGTAGACCCCAGCTGCTGGAGTCATGGCTACCCACGTGTGGAGCAGGCATGCAACAGATTTCAGCAAGGAGGATGCTTCAATTCTCCCTGTGTATGTTCCAGGTTGTTGAAAGGAACTTGGGTTGACCTGTGACATATTTTTGTTTCATTCTAACAGGGCTCTGTGCACCTGTCCTGAGCTCTGTTCTGCAGGCGACTGTCATGAGGCCTGCTACTAACCAAGTGCTGCGTGCATCGCGCATCTTCAGTGGATTTCGTCAGGGCATGAGTACCCACCACACCACTCTTGGCTTGTCTTTCCCCTAGTCTCCTGGGTGTGAGTCACCATTGACCTTTTCACCCATGGGTGGGCTAGTCACATAGAATGGTGGGGCTTGCCTGACAAAACTGGCATACCAGTGACCAAGGTGTTGTCATGGCAAACCCTCAACCCTCCCCACAGTTTCCCTTACCTTGGAATGTAGGGACACTAAATGATGATTTCATAGCTGTAGAAGTATGGCAGTGGAAGCTAAGAATCAGGATGGTACGGTTGTGTGTAGCTGGGGAGCTGCAGCAGCAGATGCAAGTAGAGTGAACTGGGCGGCCTGAGCAGCTGCCCCCACTGCGCTGTGGGGAACCTGGTCAGGAAAGTATAAGGCTATGTACATGGGCACGAGGGTCAGAGCGGGACTGCCAAGGAGCCTCTGTTTGAAGGCCAGCCCAGAAGTGTTCCCTAGGGTGTGGGATGGGCAGTGTGGGTGGTGTGTGAAGAGCCGCTGTTCCCTGCAGCCACACCTCCCACCACTGTGCATCACTAGCTCTCCGCACATTCCATTCCCTCCTTCCCTCTCTGGCTCCTGCTGGCTGTGCTGCTCACTGCAGTTGATCACTTTGTCATCCTGAGCCTCCATTACGCGCCCCTTGGGTTTATGCTCACCTCTGTCAAGACTGCACTGACAGGGCTGGTGTCTTACTGGTGCCTGACATCAGACTTTGAACTAGGACTGCCCTAGACTTGACTCTTGGTCCCTGACACATTATTATTCCTGTGTCTGTAACTTGCTGGTGAATTGCAGGGGAGGTCATTAGAGGGCCTCTTAGATAGCTGCCTCTTCCTAGTCCTAGGTACAGGCACAGGGAAGTGGGGCTCCTCAATGTGTCTGACAGATGAGTACTAGTATTGAGCTGTGATGTGGACCTGGCTTGTTTCAGGCTCTGTAGCAGCCCTGGGCTGAGCAGTGGCTTCACTGGTCCTTGTGGATATTCTGTTGTCTGTAAGGCCAGTTGGACCTGGGACTCACTGAAAATTCATTTCTCTCTTTTTCATCTTGTTTAGTGAGCTAAGCTCTGGCCTATGGGTACTCGGTAGAAGTGGGCATCTGTTTCTAACGTGTCTATGGGCCTTAGAGGATTACTGGCAAAGCTGGAGGCCACCTGCATCTTCCATCCGAGAATCCAGCCAAGTATCTCCTGACTCCTTCCTGTTTTGCCTAGTTTTCCAGCTGTTCCTACTCTACCCCCACCCCACAGCCTGACATTGTCCAATCCTAACCGGGTCCTGAGTAAAGGAAGCACTTAGACTGAAAGCCAAGAGTTCTGGTCACTTACAAGAAGGCAGTGGTGTGCTGGCGTATTAGTCCCACTCCCTGTGTGGTTTTCCTAACTGGACAGTGTGGAGGTATATCCATCACTGGTTCAGAGTTAGGCCTTTCCTCCCCAAATGCATTCATCAGGATCTGTGAAATGGATACCTCTCTGCCATACACACCCCTTTGACTCTCTTGCTCCCCTAAGGCCGTGAGTCGGATACTGCTCAGGCTGAGGCTGGCTCTGCAATTTCCATGTTGATTGGTATAGCGTAATGAGGAGCTAAGTTGGCTCATGTCTTTTACTTTTGGGTTTCTCCCTGCAGGATGCTGGCACGTATGTCCTGGTCCTGACTCCCTTCTGTGGACAAATTGATCATTCCTCTTCCTGTGGTGGAGACATTAACAGAGCTGCTCAGATCCACAGGTAAAGACCAACTGCCTGCTACAGTGGCCCTGTCTTCCTGCCCAGTCTTGAAAGTTGGAGGGCTATGGAGCCTTTACCATTTCTTTCTCCCCTTTAAACTCCTTCTGATTGCTGTGATAGACAGCCATCTATTGATCAGGTGGAAATAGCTTCAGTAATTGGCAAGGTCTTCTGTCCTTGGTAGCAACGGCTGGTGGCCCCACACAGAGCATACCAAGGGGATTCCTTACTATCTGCTCTCAGGGTTCATTCTGGGCCCTCTGTTCCAGGTGACAGATAAGATATGGGACAGGGTGGGGAGGATTTTTGACTTGAAGGTTACTTCTTCCTAGCTGGGAACCCCAGTGACCCTTTAGCCTCTTCAAAGAGCCAAGGCTGGGCCGCTTGCTCACCCTGTTGTCCACAAGCTGCAGCAGTGACCCAGAAACTGGCTTCCATGTGTTTTCTTAGGCTTTGTCCCTCTGAACCCACTTACTTGCTTTTTGTCCATTTTGTTTCCTAGACAATGTCTCTTCTGACCTGTGCTTTTATTTGAAAGCCTCTAGTAGACAGGACAGGTGGTACAGGGACTTTTCCTTTCCTCCCTAACTTCCTATGGACTCTGCTTTCTGGACACTCATCGGTGGGCTTGGGCTTTGGGATTGCAGGGACTGCACATTGCTTCTAGGGAAGAAAGCTGGGAGGGGAGGGAAGCTTACTGGCCCCAGGCTGTGCTGTGGCCATTGGACTTCATCTTACTCGCGGGAGCTGAAGCCTCAGGTGTTAGACTTAGTCGCGTGGCTGTCCAGTAGCAGGCTTGAGATTCGACCCAAGTCCAGACCAGGAGCGCACAGCCTAGCTTTCCAAATGCTATGCCTGGGCCTTTGGGTTCCACCTTGTCTTGCTCCTGGTTCCTTCACTCTGGGCCCCTTCCTCACTGGGAAGCTCTCAGGGCACAGGGTTGCCTGGGCTGCCTCTGGCTTTTGCTTGCAGGCTGTCACCGAGAGCTGTTGTTTTTCTCTAATTGCTCATTTTCTTCACTTGCCAAGAAATGGCCTCCAAGTGCTAAGGAGAAAACTGCTATGTTATGTTGTTGTTGTTTTGTTTTGGTTTATTTCACTTTTAAAAGTGTCCTGCACAGGAGGGATTATGGGGATAGTGACATCAGAGCACTTAGCCCCAACTTCTGTGGTCTGGTCTGAGCTCCATGGTTGGACATCTGCTAGTAGAATTGATCTCCAACATTCGGCAGGGCCCCCAGAAAACCCTTCCGTGCAGGACCTAAATGTTGATGCCACCTCTTGGCATTCAGAGGGACCCTGCCCCTGCTTTACTTGGGGCCTCCACTTCCTGTTTCCTTTCTCACAGGAAGGGGCTCTTTCCTGCTTAGCAGCTGTCATCAGTGAGTTTGCAGAGGTGATGGCCTCACAGCCCGCCTACCCAAGGTTCTCAGTGACTTCCCTGCAGACATGGTCAAATGCTTGGTGTACAGTAGGTGCACTTGGCATGCTGTGCCAGCCTGAAAACACAGAAGGGGTTACCATTCCAGGTGCCAGGGATGCAGCCATGAACGAAGCAGACAGAAGCTCATGTGAGCAGTTTACATCCTGGTGCAGTCTCCTCTACCCACTCTGTTTGCCAGCTTCCTGTCTTCCCTCCTGAGCCCACTTCAAGTACTTACTTGTAAGCCCCCCAACCCATGCTAACCCATCCTGCCTCTTCATATTGTCCCAGATCACTGCTGTCACCATCAGCTCTGAAGCCTCTGTGTGCCTGTGGGTTGTCAATCTGAGGGCCCTTTAATGGATGAGACTCTGTACCTCTCTTACTGCCTCTTCTTCTCCTGCAAACATCAGGCCTGAATGGAACAATCACGTTTGCTCGCTGCAGGCCTCTGAGCTGCCCTGGAAGTTTGTAGTAACATGATGGGCACAGAATTCTGAGTGGAAGGCAAGTTTATGGATGGAGAGCAGCCCTGTCAGGGGTGACTGAGAACAGGAATGTTCCCTCTGCCCTCCTCTGCCAGCGTGAGGAATGAAAGGACCCAACAGAGTTTATTTTTAGAGACACTTCTTGCTCCAGAGGAACCCAGGCTGTTTCCTTCCAGAAGGGTGGTAGGCTGGAGGGCCCGGCAGGACAACTGGCTCGTTCCATGGCAGCCTGGCATCTTCTGCATTTGCCTGGTTCAGAGGCACAGAGAGTCTGCCCCAAAGAGGGTCCTAGCTGAGAAGGAAGAGCATTTGCCCTCAGCAAGTTGAGCAGGCTTCATTCTGAGAGACACAGTAGGACTCTTAGCCTTGACTGCACCTTGGTGTCCTTGAGGCTAGAATGCAACAAGAAGGGTCTCCTGGCACAGGCCTTCGTGGCTTCCTTCCTGCTTCCTGGTGTAGGCTCAGGCTAGGAGGGGTACTTCCTGCCATTGTCTGTGTGACAGGCCTCTGGAAGGTCACTGTCTCCTCCAGAGGAAGAGGGCCTGGGTAGGGCCTCAGAACACAGTAGTAATGGACATAGAATACGGGTGTCTGTCTACCTTTCTTTCCTTTTTCTGGACATGAGCTGAAGCCAGGACCTAAGTGGCGGTGCCACCTGGGCAGCTGAGCCTCTGGGCCACAGTTTCTCATCTATCTTTGTGGTCAGCCTTGTCCCCGTGTGACAAAGTTGGCCAGTGTATTCCTTTGGTTCTAGGCCATATCAAAGCCCAGGATGGACAGGGCTGAATGACATGACATGGAGGGAAGGCAGCACCCTGAGGTTCTTGTCCTCAGCACTCTGCTCTCCACGCAGTGCTGGTAGAAGAGCTGGGGAGAGCTGATGACCTAGCCCTGCTGGGGCCAGCTCTGCACTTTGCTTCTGCTGGCTTGTCCTGTCTGTATTCTGTGGTCTGATGGGCTACTTTGACTCACATCCTGCAGTTTACAGGACATGGACTTGGCCACAAACCTCCAAGGACTTACTCTCTCTGCCTGTAGGCCTCCCCTCCCCGGCTTACACTCCAGGAGGACAGCACTCTTTCTGCCTGTAGGCCTCCCCTCCCCAGCTTACACCCCATGAGGACAGCACTCTCTCTGCCTGTAGGCCTCCCCTCCCCAGCTTACACCCCATGAGGACAGCACTCTCTCTGCCTGTAGGCTCCCCTCCCTGGCTTACACCCCATGAGGACAGTCCTCTCCTTGGGTCCTGACTTGTGCTTTCTTTCCAACCAGGCGGCAGAGTCTGGTAGGTGCTCCTCTCTCCACTGAGGATCACCTGTGGAAGATGCTTTGTGTCAGCCAACTTTCTGTGACTGAGGGATTCTAACTGTCATGGAGCAAGGTTTGGGTTGGCTGTGACTGGTTGTTCCTGTTGCTTTTAGGCCTATGCTAGGTCCTACTTCATGGTGCTGCTCGGGCAAAGCAGAGCCCTTCCCTCAAGGCCAGAAAGGAAAGATCAGAGAAGAGAAAGGGGGTGGGGTTTTTCCCCTTTGAAGGCAGTCCCCAGTGTTCTAAGACCTCCCACTACCCCACCTCTCAAACATATCTAACAATCTCTCAGTAACTATGCAATAGCACAGTTGTTCAGGATGCTCAACAAGATGGAAAATGAAGCCTGGGAATACAGTTTAGTGGTAGAGTATGCCTAGCATGTGTGAAGCCCTGTACTGTCAGAGGTGGGGGGCGGGAAGAGAAGCTCTCTGAGAGAGACTGTCTGGGACTGACTGGGGATAGAGAGCAAAGGGAAGAATAGCAGGGATTTGGGGGTGTCAAGAATGAGGAGGGTATGGCCTTGTAAGTTGGTGCTAAGGCCTTGACCTTGACTTTGAGTGGCGTGAAGCCGTGAAAGCATTTGGACAGCTGAGGACCAGGATCAGCCTGTGGCTGCTGTGTTCACAGGCTGCAGAAGCACAGGAACAGGGGTCGGTGGTGCTTGGACCTAGGAGTGCCCGTTGAGCTCTAGGTCTGTCTTCAAGTATTCCTGGAAGGACTCTTTATCCACATTTAAAAGGGTTTTGTAGCCTTGGAGGACCCAGGAGACCTTCTGATCTGACTTTTAATGTAACCTGTGGAGAAAGGAAATTGAAGCCCAGTAAAGGAAGTTTTGTGTCCAAAGTCAAGTGACAGAGCCAAGCAGATTTGGGATTCTGGAATCTTAAGTCCCGTAGTTTGCAGCAGAGCTGGGTGGTCCCTTGTGTACAGGCATATGAGCCACAGTCAAAAGAGCCTGCCCCACACTGCTACAGCTGAGCAGTGATATCTTGCAATGCCAGCAACACCGTGGGTTGCAGCCTTCGCTATGGGCAGGGCCTGAGGCTTTGCATGCTGAAGGTTCTTGGCACTCCAGGCCTTCAGCAGCTCTGTCTGGGCCACTGCCCAAGATTCTGACTCTAGTTGGATTGCGGTGTTTGTGATATCCAAGGCCTTGGGCAAATCAAAGCCAAAGCTCATGGTACTCTTTATTCAGCTTTGACTGAGCTTCTGCTGAGGGAAGGGCAGAGGCCAGGGAGAGACTGTCCTGCCCTTCAGGAGCTGACAGGTCAGCCAAGGCGTGTGTGGTAGAGGTGGGGCAAAATGTCCATGTTTGAGACGTGCAAAACTGGCCAAGGGCAGGGATCATTGATCTAAGTTATGAAATAGCCTCCATAGCCTCCAAATACACCAGTGTGTACCACCAGAGCTCATGTCCACTGTGGTGGTCCTCTTCAGTCTGTGGTTTTGCCTGTTGTGATAAAGGGCCACAGAAGGCCAGCTGTGTTCACTGAGAATGGATATCACTTACAGCCAGGAGGACCTGCTGTGCTCTTGACACCATTGCTTTTCCGTGTCTCCTTGCTGTCTCTTTGGAAGGGGCTCTGGTAACTGTGTTTCTAATGACAACCATTACAGTACTCTCTGCCAGTAGATAGAAGAGGCCTGTGCTGTCCCCTAGGTCCAGAAAGTAGGACCTGGATGTCCTGTGCAGAAGGGCCACCTGGAGAAGGTAGAGGAAGATCTTGTTCCTGTTTTCTTGAGGAAGTATGAGTTTGGAGGCCAAAGTGGAAGCAAACATCCAGTTTGATTTTCCTTTGTGCTGTTTAATTCAGCCTGGTCCATTTGCCATACAGACATGGAAATTGCTGCCTCTGGCCGCTTTACAAACTGCCTCTGGCACCTGCCCTTTGCTCTGGTGAATAACCTGGCAGTCACAGTACATGGCTAAAAGAACATGCTATCATAGGCAGAACAGCAGGGCCAGACCTGGGTGGCAGGAGGCGTGGCCAGACCCCAGGCATCTGTGTACAACAAACTTCAGGAAAATCAGTTGCTGGCACCTTCCCGAGGATAGAGGGTGAGGGCAACAAAGCACCCAGAGACCCTTCCTGCCCTGAAAACATAGCCAAGAGGCTGAACATAGTGCCTTGTAGCTGTGACTGCACTCAGGAGGCTGAACTGAAAATTTCAGGTGACTACTAAGTTTCCAACAAAGCAAAATAAAACCCCAGAAAACAAAACCAAAGACAAGTTCCCTGTCCAAAGGACTGTGGGGCTGTGAAGATGCACTTTCTAGTTCTCTCAGCATCCTGCACCAGGCTGCAGCGTCTGACGTGCTTTGCTCAGATGGCCTCTGTCGTTTCTGCTGGGACTCTTAGGTGTAAACCAGTGCTCTAGGACCACTGTGACTGGGGCCTCCAAGGCTGGGTGCTGTTTCCCACATTGTGATAACTTCAGGACTTAATCTTTTTGTCTCCTATGAATAGGGGGTTGCTGATTTACCCCTGGATTGAGCAGTGTCCTTGGTAGGTCAGTTATCAGACCAGCATGGGTTAAATGTGCTCTGTGTTGGAGCTGTGCCGAATAAAAGGAAGTCAGGCTGTGTTGTGTGGAGCTCAAGGAGAACTGTCCTCTACTCTCCCCAGAGAATGCTTCTCCTTAGGGTCCACACTCCCCAGGTTCCTTCCTCCTTCAGCTAAGCTTCGCTCTTCCCCACTTGTCATTCAGAGGACAGGTGGTCTGGGGAGATGGGTCATGGTCATTCCCTGGTACTTCACTCTGAAGGACTTCATTAAGGCCCAAGTCAGGAAGTGTACTGGTGGCATCCCAGCAAGGGTCCTTCTGTGCCACCAGCCACCCAGGGCTGGCCCATCTGATGTCACAGGTGTCCTTTTAAAAACCTGTTTTTTAATTAGCTTCCAAAGGAATAGCTTTCCATACATACTTCACTTTGGTTGATTCTCCCCTTTCCCCAACTTCCCTTCAGCTCCCTACCCTTCTTTCTTATCTGTACCTTTTACCTCAGCATTCTTCCTTTCCACTGGAAATAATAGGCTTGATTGTCTGGGGGGTGCAGCGGGGGGACAGGTGCAGTTTTTTTTTTTGTTTTTTTTTTT
>NC_022010.1:13346864-13374632 GCF_000317375.1 Microtus ochrogaster
CAGGCTGGTCTCGAACTCACAGAGATCCGCCTGCCTCTGCCTCCCGAGTGCTGGGATTAAAGGCGTGCGCCACCATCGCCCGGCTCAGGTGCAGTTTTTGAACAGCTAGGAAGGATCCCCCAAAGATAATTTAGACTTGGAAAAGATGGTCAGCTTTGCAGTGTCAGGTCTTTAGCAAGTACACCACAGTGCTGATCTTGGCTCTATGGCAGTCTGCCTGAGGCACCTTAGGCAGGGCCCCTTAGCTCTCTATGCCTCACTTTCCCCATCTATGAGATGAGCAGTATCAGGGTTTACTCTAAGTCTCTGAGAGGACTGAGCAGGTAAACATCTGTGGAGTCCTAGGACCAAATTGTACACATATCAGCTGCTGTGGCCATGCCAGGTCCTGCCTGCCTGTGCCCTTTAGAGCTGGCCTTCCTCTTTTCTCCTTCCTTCCTTCCATCCTTTCTTCTTTCCTTCTTCCTCCCCCCCCCCTTTTTTTTCTGGCAAGATCTCACCACGTAGCCCTGATTGGCCTGGAATTCTCTATGTAGATCAGGCTGGCCTTGAACTCACAGAGATCTTTCTGCCTCTTCCTCCCACACATGGGGATTAAGCATATATACTACCATTCCCAACCTGTAAATGTTTTTTTAAAAGAAAAAAGAAAGAAAGATGCCTCCTGGGAAGCCCCAGCACTGTAGGTATGGCTGGCAGCCTACAAGCAGGAGGTAGGTCTCTTCCCCTGCTACTGCCTCTGTTGACAGACCCCAGCAGAGCAGCAGTTCCCCAACGAACAGCACTGGCAACACAGACAAGAGCGCCCAGATCTGCCTTTGTCCTGGTCACCACCCTGGTGTGTTCATGCTCTCATCTGGCCAGGAAGTAGGATCCAATGAGGTAGAAGAATATTCTGTCTGGAATGGAGGAGCAAATGTAGTTTAGAGCTTGTGATTCATGGCTGGAGAGGCCAGCAGTGCAGCCGGGGCAGTGAGAAGACAACAGTTAGCTGCCCAAAGCGGGAAGATCTCTTAGAAGAGGGAGAACGGGAGAAAGCAGACAGAATGGCACAAATCAGCACCTTTAGCACTCAGAGTTGTGTGTGGATCCAAGTTCCAGGAAGTGCTGGGCCGCTCAAGTGTAAGGCTGGAGGAGGGGGCAGGACAGAGGCTGGTCCTGCAGCAAGCTGTTGGGAGAGACTTGGAGAACATGGGATTCAAGGAACTCACTGTCCTTGTGGCTGTTTCTGCGGCCCTGTGTGCTTGCTACCAGCAGAAGGAACCTCATTTTTCACCCACGTTTCTGACCTTACCCTGGCTCTCTGCTGCATCTTTAGCACTAGTTATGGTTCTGATGTGTCCCTGAAGCTCCACTTGATCTATTCCAGGTCTCTCGAGCACCCAGAGCCCAGTTTCTCAGAGAGCGTTGTAGATTAGCCTCTATCCCCATGGAAGAACAGGATTTATATGGGACCTCAGCGTATCACTTTTCTGGAAGAGCCCAGAATACAGTGTCATTAGCTTCTGACCCCAGTGTCTGCCTCAACATTTTTTGGAGGACGATGTTAGGCCTTCAGAATGCTGACCTCTCCCACCATGCCACTGGAGATGGAGCAGGGGCTTGTCTCCAAACTGAGGTTGAAAGGTGTTGGGTATGTAAGAAGCAGGACACAGTCTCCATTTCCCCCACAGGCACATTCCAGGTTCGATTTGAGGGTCAGACTGGAGGGCTGTTCCCTAGGGTAGCAATGACCTGCTTTTGGTGAGCCTGGACCTGCTGCCTTGGTTCTCGTCTCCTTTCTGAGCTGGAAGGTCTGCTCTGATTAGCACGCTGACGTCAAGAAAGCATGTCACCTTCAGTCTCCCCTCGGCCTGGCAGCTGTGATATATCAGTTCAGATGTGTCCCCTGCCTCACTACAGGGGCTAAGGCCAGCGGGGAAAGAGGGATTATGTTGTTCCCATCTGTCTTCAACTGCCTGCCCAGGCTGCATCCAGCTGTTCCCCATTCCCTACTGCCAAGAGGCAGATGTTAGGGTGAGGTCAACCTGGGATCTGGGGACCTGCCCATCAGCTTCACGTGAATGTCTTCAAGGCTATTTCTGGCCTTGCCATTATCCCAACGGCTTCAAGTGATAAATATAGACACAGATTGAAAAGCCCCAGTGGCAGGCAGGCAGGCAGCATTGGGGGAACGTGTGGACGGGGGCTCGGCTATAAATAAGTCTGCTGGAACACCTCCCCAGCCATGCCACCACTGCTACTGCCAGGCTAGCGTGCTTGTGTGTGTGCACTCAGAGAAATCCCTCCCAACTCCCTGCCTGAGCACACTTGTTCCTGTGGGATCACAGGTAGAGGAGGGGTGGAGAGAGGTTCTGCTAAGGAGATGGAAGAAAAAGACTGCAGTATATGTTGGGGGCTGTAGATAGCAGGGTGAACTGCTGTGGGCTTCTTCAGTACCAAGTAACCATTGTAGAAGGGAAATGTCAAGTCCAGCAAGCGGGTCCTGGGGAAAGCCACATGGCATGGGGAATATAAAAATATGTCCCTGTAGCCTTCAGTCCTCTCAGTTTCTCTTGGTGTAGCAGATCTGAGGAGGAAGAGGCAGTGCTCCTGCTGGAGGCTATCATATACCTCATTTGGTATCTTTTCCTGGCTTTGCCCTTTCTAAACCCACCCTCTTTGTGAGAGCACAATTTGTTTATCTCTGCCCATCTCTGTTCCCACTGCTGGACCCCAGGCCAGCTCACCAGGTGACCCTAGTTTGGGCTGAGCTCACACGGGCAGGAATTCCAGCTGTTCCCTGACCTGTGGCTGTGCCCCACCTCCCCCACTCATGCCTGTCTCCATCTTCCTGCCTTTCTTGGCATCCTGTAGTTCCTCTCCTTGCGCCTTCCCTTCTTTTTCCTCCTCCGCCTCCTCTCAGCCAGAAGCAATTACCTGGGGCTGCTGGATGGGGATTGTGCTGTGCTCAAGAGATGCTTCACTTCTTGTGGAAAGGTTAAAAGTCGGTAAGCTGGCAAGGATCCTGGGAACTCACCATGAAGAAAGTACCATGGCCATGCAGTCACCGTCATGGGAAGTGACGCCCCGGGAGCCCCTCTGTGGCCTCATTTAACAAGGGCTGAGCATTAGAGCATGAAGCTGGACCTAGCGAGAAGTGGCGTATATTAATATTGTATAGATAAATGATGCCCTGAGTGTTTTGGAGATTGCAAGAGTGGGCTGTCTTGTATGAGAGCGGCTTTGAGGGAGGGAATCATGTTCCCTTTCCCCATGTATTCCCTGTGCTGTAGGGCTTCAGGAGACAAAGGAAAGCACAGGACCACTTTGGCCTATTGAGTGGGTAACATGTGCAAGGACTTGCGGCTTAGTCCTAAGTGTGCACTCTGTGCGCTCAGTATTACTGCCAGGATGAACTAGGTCTGGCTCTTGGTTTCAAGGCATTCTTGAGCCATAGGAGGAGACAAGGCGCTATGCTTTTGTGATACCCATGCAAATGACAGCCACACTCTATAGGAGCTGGGGCTTCTGCTCTGGTGCTGACATCTGAACTGGGTTGTGGAGAAGGCTGTTTGCTGAGCACAGACGTGGGGTTGGGTATGCAAGGGAAGGAGGCACTGCAAGCCCGTGTCTGTTATGGACAGCCTGGAATTCTGGCTGTGGTTCCTGGTCGGACTGTGCTGGGGGAAGCTGGGCTGAGGGAAGAACCAAGTGGAACCTTGTCCAGGGTGAAGCTTAGATGGCATCTGGGAATGGAGGAGAATGTCGAGGGGCTTTAGAGGAATACCAGGAACTGGTGTGTATTTTAGAAGTTTCATTTGACTTTGTGTGAGTGACAGGCAGGGGATGGGGGAGCACATTACAGTGTCTTTGTTGAATACCTGGAAGGTTTTTCTTTTCTCTTTTCTCTATTTCTTTTCATGAGGTCCTGTAAAATTGGGGTATGTGCTCATGGGTGCATGCCCAAGAGACAGTTGTTTCTAAAGATGGCAGTGCTGAGCGGCCATGAGCTGAGGCTTGCAGGGCCTTGTGACAAGCACAGAGCCATCAGTTCCAATTTGCTTAGCTCTCCTCTTCAAGGGTGACTTTGTCCAGCAAGCTTGGCCAAAGCCAGTAGCCAGGCCTACAGCAGAGATAAGCAGTCCCCCAGGAATTGGCCTAAGTCTTTCTTGACAAGCTCCCACATCCCTAAGTTGAATAGGCTGTTCCTAACACAGTGTTTGAATCCCTGCTTGTCAATTGAATCCATTCACCTCTGCAGTGAGGCAGAACCCAGAACTTCAGCCTCCAAAGAAAGCATGCTATACAAGGAACAGATAAACACATCTTCTCAGGGACCACAGAGCCCTGAGTGCAGACTAGACCACAGTCTCATGATGTAAATACTGTTGTGTGTGTGGTTTTGCCAGCATGGGCTAATAAATAGGGTGATGAAATGAGGCTGAGGACAGAGGTGGTGTTTGTGAAGGGCTGATGATGAAAAATCAACAGCTCTGCTGTTCCTATGCGGACCCTCTATCCAGCCCTTCGGTTCTAGACCTCTTCTCGGTTGGGGAAACTCACCCCAGGAGGGGGAGGGCCACACACCAGGTACCCACAGAGAACCTAGGCCATCCTGGTACCCACAGCTATTGTTCTCCCCCTCAACAGGGATGTGGGGAACTCATGAAGTTGCTGGGATATGGAGGGACCCCAGAGACTTTCTAGAACCCTCTGTCTTGCTCCATCTGCTTCCTAGCCAATGGTCATACAATCCATGCTACAGCTTGCTATACTCTCCTGGCTTCCTTATCAAGCTGGCTCTTTCTACTTGTACCTCTGGCCAAGCTGGGCTGTTGTCTGTGTACCTGCCTCCTAGGAAAACAAGAAAGTGCTTGCTGGAGGTTCCGCATTCCAGTCTGAGAGAAGGCCACTCTGTGCCCTTGGGCTGTCTGACACTGTCCCTCCTAAGCTTTCACCTGTCACGTTGTGAAATGGGAACCCTAAAATGTCACCCACCTGGTGTGTATGCAGAGTTATATGAACAGGCCAGGGCACGGCAGCCAATACAGCTGGTCATTTAGCTGTCCCTTTAAGGCAATGTGACACAGAGGGAGAAACTGAGGCTCAGGAAGGCTGTGACTGATGAAAGCAGAGGAATTGGTGCCTGCCTGACTAGGTCTCTTGCCTCCTGTGGTGCCCACCTCCTTCCCTCGGTTGTGGAAGAACAGCTAAGAAGAATGGGAATAGGCCTCTGGTCAGAGATCAGGATCCAACCAGACGACCTTGAGCAAGCTACTCCAGCTTAGCTTCTTGGTCTGCATGAGTGGCTGGGCACACAGCACACAGTCCAATCCACCTTCTGCTGGCACTGAGTGGGTGGTTGCTGCTTCATTCTTCCCTCACTGGGCAGTAAAGGTTAGTAGGGTGCTAGCACCAGAAGGTTGGGGAGACTGTGAAACCTTCTGTTTCTTTTCCCCTTTCTTCCTTTAGCCTGACCCCCGCTGGCCCAGGTTTAAGGATAGAGCTAAAAGAACTTTTTATAGGCTAGAATAGGTCTGGATGAAGTGTGGACACATCTCCTGCAGGCTGCCATCCTCCTCCTCAACCATCTGGAAGCTGGCAGGCCTGAGGACTCGGGGCCCTGGCCTGGGCTCTGACAGAGTTCTCTCTGGCCAGTGCAGATGGAGGGCGTGATTTATGGTGCTGTGAGGGGAAGAACTCTTCCAATGGTCAGCTTCCACAATCCCTTGCTTTATGGCCAGAGTTAAAGGCAGCTGTTTGGATATTGTCTCCAGAGCACTTAAGCTGACTTTCCTGGGCTAGAGAGGCCAATGGAGACCTCCGTGACATCATGTGTGAGCCACATGCACCAGATTTGAAGCTTTGGGGCAAACACAGGCCTTGGCTAGCTGCCCTTCAACGTACTTAAGGATGTCGGGCCCCAAACTGGGGCCAGTCAGGATTGCCTTACCTGGGAAGCCACCTCTGAGCTTTCTGAGCATCTGAACATACCTCAGGGTTCCACATTCCCTAACTACTTTAGTTCTGTCTGTTCCAGACTAAGCTGCTACTCTGAGCCCAGGCTACCCCTCTAAGTCTGTGGTTCCCCAGGGATGATGAACTTCAGATGAGACAAGAACTTCTTAAAAGCACTGCCTAGTTCTCCTGGCCAGGCTAGCAGTTCCACAACAAAAAACTGGGGACCCTAGGATGCGGCAAAACTGGCTCCATAGCCCCCATGCTTTCCATATGGGCTAGCCCACATCTCTTGCTCAAATGGCTAGAGAAGAGGGCCTTTGTCCGAGTTGAGGGGCTGGTCCCTGGGAAGCAGGTAGTACTGCCCCTGGACAGAGCATTCAGACAGTGCCAGCCCAGCCTAGGCCTGCTGGCTCTGTGCCACCTTACACTCTGTTCTAAGCCCCACTGGCCCTGCCTCCCCAGCTTCTGAGACTCTGGGTGTCTAGTGCTGGTAGTAAGTGGGGGCAGGAGACAGCTGAGCCTGATGACTACTGGTGGCTGTCTCTGCTCAGGTGCCTGTTTGTCCTTGCTGTTATTTCAGAGACAAGATAACCCTGTTCATTGGCAATCCAGCTTTATGCAGGGTAGGAGGGATGAAATATATGGGGTGTGGGGGACCACATTTCTGTGGACCACATTCTGTCTGCTGGGTCTCTAGACTCCATCTGGATCATTCCATAGAGCTGACATCTGTGTTCTCCAGCCCAGCTCCAGCCCCAGGTGGGTGGTTCTGAGAGGGGGATGCGAGCTGCTTCCCCAAGGGCAAGAGGAGAGAAGGCACGTGGGAGTGTAGGGCCTTTACCTGGAGTCACCTTCAGCAGGGCCGAACTCGGGTTAGTTTATTAATTCCTGCATTTAAAAATAAGCATTCTAAATTAAATATTTATTCAAGATAAATATTTAAAAATATTGAGATAGTCACATACCATTCAATCTACCCATTTAAAGTGCTGATCCTGGCATTGTTTAAAATATTTTGAATTGTGTAATTATCACCACAGTCAACTTAAAAACATTTTCATCTCCTCAGAACCCTCCACTTCTCTTCAGACCCTCTTCCCCAGGCTAATCTGTGTCTGTCTTCATTGCCTGTCCTAGATGCTGCATTGAGATAGAATCCTGTAGTCTTGACTTCTTACTCTGGTATCTGTCGCCCAACATGATGTTTTCACGTTATCCTCATAGTGTGGATCAGTCTGTCATTCCTTATTTATGGCTGAGTCATTGCATCATATGAGCTATCCCCATTTGGTGGCCAATGAGTTTTTAAAGGATGACTCTACATCTTAATACAGTTATGAGTTAGTGAGGGGACAGGGGGATGGGCACACTGGTGGGGAATGTAAACAGAAGCAGCTTCCCAGAGGCCCTCGGGGATCAACTTAGAGGCTGAGCCTGGACTCCGGGTCTGACAACCTCTCTTACACAGCTGGTTGTCAGGAACACTTATGAGACCTGTAAAATGGGGGTCTCCCAGGTTGTCTGGAGGTTGTCATTTTCTCTTTTCAGGACTCAGGGAGATCTTGCAGGTCTTGAGGACAGGGCTCATCCAAGGCAGACACAGCTGTGCCTGAGGAGGCCACAGCAGGAGGCAGGAGCCCCAGAGCCTCTTCAGTTTCTTCTTTGAGGAGCAGATCGGAGGCCTGGAGGAGACTTGCAGGCAGATCCGGAAATTGAACCCAGATTAGAACCAGTGTGATTGATAACAGCCTAGGCATTAGAGGAAAGGCAGTTAAATATTTGTTTAATCTTGCTCTGATTGTCTGTCTTTTCAAACAGTGACTGCTGACCATGTTTATGCCCTGCCGCAGTGCTTTCTGGAAAATGGGGTCCTTTTATTCACAGGAAGAGCCCCTTTCTGCTAGTTCTTAGTCCAAAGGTACCACTGGGGTCTCAGACTTCATGAAGTGACCTATCCATATCACGTCCATACAAGCTGAATGCTGACTAGGGGGCTACCCCACCCTACGGATCCCTCAGCCTCTAAAACAAAGTGAAGGAACAAGGAAATCAGAGAGATACCTCAAGGAGTGCCTCTCCGACTGGTGCCTGACAGAAGCCAGTAATTGCATTGAGTTCCCCTTGCAACCCAGCCACCCCAAAGATGAGTGAGAGAAGAGTATACTGCCATGTACATGGTCTCAGGTTGTAGGTGGACAGGATAGCGTGACTCTCCAAGGTCATGAAAGAGCCCAGATGGTGGCTTGTCTTCTGTGAGAAACTTCAGGCCAGCAGCCAGGCTTCTGTGGGCTGGGGTCAATCGGAAGGTGCATTCCTGCGTGAGTCAGCATGGCCCACCTAGTGCTTGCTTTGCATGTGGCATTCCTGTGTGCCAGTTTCACTAGCTAGAACTGGCTCTCTGAGTGAGTGGTGTGCCAGTTTGAGTCTCATTGATCTCAGCCAACTTTCACCACACAGGGGAAGAGTTCCTTGTACCCTGAACCATGGAGCTCCGGGTGGAAAAGTTAGATGTATAGATCGGGTTGCTTCTTTCTTCTCATGAGTGGTGTAAGAACAAAGTGGGGAAAATGGATAAGCCTCAGCTATGTTCTCCTGTGAGACCAAGAGGCTCTGGCAGCTGGCAGCCGATGCATTTGTCACCTGGGTACTATACTTCTGAGTGGCTGTAAATTGCACACCCCATGAGGTGGCACCTGCTGCCGCAGGTCACTCAAGCACCTCAAGCAGGTGGCCTCCTAATGAAGTGGCTCAGGACAGGGACCCTGCTGTGAAGCCAGGCACCTCTGCAGGTGGTGGGGTGGTCAGATAGAGAGAGGAGATCTCCTGGCTGTTTCTGTAAGGCCACCTACAGCTGGGCAGCCAGGCCTGGCAGCAAGGGAAGACTGAGAGTGATCCAAGCCCTTCCTGCTTCTCGGCACCTGTGTGCCTATGACCATGTCACCACCTAGCTCAGTACTGGGTCTCTCTGCCCAAGGAAGCTGGACAGGGGCCAACAGGAATCTTTGACAGTCATGGAGGATGGAGGTAAATTAAGATACCTAGAGCAGTTGCTGGGTCTTTTAAAAAATATTTATTTTTGTATGTTTGTACATGTGTATGGGGGGAGTACAGAGTCCATGACACATGGGTGGAGTCAGTTCTCTATCATATGGGCCCGAGGGGTCACCCTCAGGTCCCAGGCTTAGTGGCAAGTGCCTTTACTACGGAGCTATCTTGTTGGCCCTAAACTACTGGCTCTTGAGGAGCAGTCCTGTAACATGGCTGTATGGCTGGCCAGACCTCTGACTCCCTTGGAGCCCAAGTTGCCCAGAAGATTTTCATTGGGAACTAGCTGGATTAGATCAGACACTGGCTGGCCTTTAATGGCCAACAGGACTCAGGCAGTTGCCTTCTCTGGGCTTCGTGTCTTGTGTCTGTAAAGAGATAAAATGCCTGCCTTCAAGGACTGCCTGGAAGATGAAAGGACACAGGTAGGATCAAAGGTTGGCGCACAGTGTGGCCATGCAGGTGACCTGCAGGGTCCTGCCTCCTGCCTCCATGGTCATACCCTTATGTTGTCCCCTCCCACATCGAGGGGCTGACCTGTGTATCTAGTAGGGTGTTGCAAGTGAAGTGTCACTTTTAAGACAAAATTATAAAAGACAGAGGAGCTTTCTCTGTTTTTTTCTCTTGCTTCATTTGTCCCTGAAAGCTGCTGTCCTGTGGGGACTATGGAGAAGCTCTCTGGAAAGTTCTGGAATTATGGTGAGATGCAGGGGTAGACTTATGACCATCAGCCTACACCTGATGTCAGTCACATGAGTGGGTTCTTCAGAAGTGGCCCTTCATGCCCTAGCAAAGCTTTCAGATGACCATAGCCCCTGCCCTGGCCATCTTATTATGGCTGCTGAATGACCCAGAGCACAGCCACCAGCCAGTGTAAGGTAGTGAATGGTTATTATCTGAACCATTATTTAGGGTGGGTGCTGTTTCACACAGCCATAAGATCTTGCACGGGGCTCTGTGCCTACCAAGTTCCTTTTCTCCTGGACTGAGGCATCTTCGTATCCAGGGCAAAACTGTTTCTGCAAAGGTGCCTCTTGGTGGCTCTGATGTGTATCTGCATGTCTTGATGGCCATAGCAGGGTTTCTGTAAAGAGCCTTGCTTTGCTGTATCCATGGTCTGGAAGGGCCCAGCGATGCCCTGCTTCATGTTCTGTATCCAAGGGCTGATGAGACTGTGAAAGATCAGCCTCGTTCTAGAGCAGTGTGGCAGGGACGTCTCAGACTTGTCTGATAAATGGCAGTACCGGGGTGAAGCAGGGATGTCTGGACCCTTGTGAATGTGGAGGGAAAGTCTGTCCTCTCCACTCTTATATTCTGCTTCCTCTCCCTCAGCTTGACCTGTTGGCCGCCTGAGATGCCAGCCTTGCTTCCAGGTTTCTCACTTTGTTCCCCAGCCTACACCAGGAGGAAAAAGGACCTCAGATGGAGCTCCATAAAGAAGTAGACAGCTAGATAGCATTGTCCTTTTAGGTGCCCCTCAGCCTCGCTGGGGAGGAAGTGTGACTTCTGTTTGTCACTTTCTTGTTCACAGAAGGAACCTGAAAAAGACAAACTTTAGTGCTCTCAGCGTACCAAGGTCCTGCCACCTGTGCTCACTGCACATGTTTAAGGATGGCTTAGAACTAGCCAGCCAAGACACTGTGACCCCGTGTGCCCACAGCAGCAGCCCTTGAAGGCTTCTCTTACGCGTCATCTGTCTTGAGCCTTTCATATATGCTACACATTCTCTTAGCCATGTCTGAATACCTGCTATGTTTTTAGGACTGAAGGAGATGTAGTTCCTATTTTGTCTTTTAATTAGTCAGAAATGGACATATAAACAGCATGTCATTAGTGATCAGGCTGACATTAGTGACCAGGGCGAGGAAGACAAAGGGGGAACACAGAGGCCAGATGAGAAGGACATTTCCAGAGAAGGCAACATTGTTGCAGTGACACTGCATATGAGTCCTTGTGCTTCCTGCCTCTCCTGCTTTAGGGCTTACTTGAAGGGCATCTTGTTAATGAAATGAGCCTGTTCCTTATCCTATTTAGCATAAAGAGTAACCTTTTCCCTCAGTTTTTCAGAGGTTTGTTAGAATCACCTGTAAAACTCCTTTGAAGGGTGGTAGTGGCAAAGAAAATCTTAGCTTATCATATAAGTTACTTTGCATTTGTTTACTTAAGCTCTATATTTCTCTGCCACTCCCACCTTAACCCTACTTACAGTCCACCTTCTAAAGCCAACAGCCAACATTTTAAATACCACCAGTGTGTTAGGTGTATTTTGAGCACTGGGGATCAGGAAGCCACATGAAATCCCTGCCTAAAATATACGCTTTTGATCATTGTGGTGGTTTGGATGAGAAATGCCCCATAGATTCATATATTTGAGTATTTGGTCCCTAGTTAGTAGAACTATTTGGAAAGGATTAGGAGGTGTGGCCTTGTTGGAGGAAGTGGGGGTGGCCCTTGAGTTTTTAAAAGTCAAGACAGGCTCAGTTTCTCTGTTTCTGTCTCTCTGTGTATCTTTATCCCTCTCAGTCTCCAGCTTGTGGATAAGATGTAAGCTCCATCATCACTCCATCACCACTCCTGCCTCTTCACTGCCATGGTCCCCACCATGCTCATAGTGGACTCATCCCTATTTAGTGTTTTCTTCTGTAAGTTACCTTGAATGATGTCTCTCCACAGCAATAGAACAGTAACTAGGACAACAGTGTAACCGCAGGAAGAAAAGCACGCGAGGGAAGGGAGTAGAGAGAGGTTTTAGATAGGGTGCTAGGAAAGGGCATCTCTGCAGACCTATATAAATTTGGGAAGAAAGCAGCAGCAACAGGGGCAGTGGTCCTGGGATAGAAATATGCTTAGCACGTTTGAGAAACAGTGAGACTAAACAGAACAAGAGAAGAAAGGCCGTAGGAAGTAAAGAGAGAGCCAGAGAGCCATCCTGGGGGACTCAGGTCATGGTGAAGACTTTGGACAAGATTCTGAATGTGAAGGGGGTCCTGGGAGGATTTTGAGACAGTGACATCATTTCCTGTACGTCTACATCTTAACTTGCTCACTGTGGGCCCCTGGAGCAAGAGGGTTAGCAGGACCCACTTAGAAGTTCTGTTTGCAGCGGCATATAAATCGCCCGCTGGCAGTTTCTAGGTATTCCTAGGGACTTGCTTGGAGGGCAGTCTAGCACCATCCCACCAAGTTGGAAGCAGCTTCCCCTTCTGCTGTGCACATAGAATCTTCCACCTATGTGAAAGACCCCCATGTCTGTGGTTCTCTGGGGTCTTGGAAAACCTCATAAGCCAGGGGTATGGAGATCATCTCTTAGCACCCAATCCTGGCTCAGAGGGAGTTAACTGTATGCTGTATTAACCTAAACAGCTAGACTAGGAGAATGCAGTATGGAGCTCTGAGTCCTGACCCTGGGGAGACTCAAGATGCACCAGGCCTGTCCCGCCATCCTGTGGGGTTCCCAGGAGATGTGCTCTGAGACCTTTCCCTCAGGCTTCCCGAGGTTCATGCAATCCCCATGTCAGGGCTGTGGAAGCAGTTGAGGTCAGCCTCTGCCTGCTCCAGGCTCCTCTGTACTTCGGTCTTTGCTTCTTCTGATAGGCTATGGAACAACGTTGACCAGCTTGAGCCTGGAGGAGTGGAGCAGAGTTTAAATCCTGTTTCATCACCTCTTAGCTGTGTGACCTGGGGGCAAATTACTAACCTCTTTGCAATTTGGTTTCTAGGCATGTAAAATATAGAGCAAAGGGTCAAATCAGTTCATCTGCATGTTGTGAGCCTCAGTAGTGTGGCTCAGGGTGGCCCTGCTCCTGGTCACCCTTGAGTGATTAGAGTTACATGGTGGCCTTCTTGAGCTTTCTGGGATGGCTGCCCTGATCCTCTTAAGAAGAACATTCCTACATGATGGGGAGATTATGGTCCTAATCCATTTGTCCTTACCATTTATGACTTGACCAGGGCCCTGCCATATGTTGAACACTGTTTGTGCGTCATTTATGTAGTCTGTGAAAAAACCTGAGAGATATGTACTAGGAAGTCCCCATCAGTGTAGAAGGGAGCCCAAGCCTCTGAGGGATGACGGAACTTGCCAGGGCCCTCTAGCTGGTTTACAGCAGTGCCAGCCCTTGGCAGTCAGCTCAGAATGGCTTTCCTCCAACCAGAAAGAGCCATGGGGCTGGGTGCTTATCATGAGCAGGCTGGGTTCTGGGTCTCCTGTCCTTGCTTGTGGTGCCCCCCTCCCTGGCCCCAGTGATCTTCCCTGCCTCTCTCTGACTGTAGATGGTCAGAGAGAAAACTCTGTAAAAATACAAATAAACAAAAGAAGCAAATTATGTAACATCTGGGGCTATGCATTCCAGAGAGAGGAGATGGCCAGTACACAGGCCCCTCCGTCCCTCCTAGACAAGGTACTCCCTGGGCCTTCACAGCCCTGCCTGCCCTCTGGCATTTGGCATGCCATAAGCTATCAACAAAACAGGAAACCTTAGCCCAGAGGCACTGGGCAACACAAGGGTAAGAGAGGGGCCTGCAATAGTCACCATGGAGTGGCTGGCACTTTTGTATTTCCAAATGGCATTTGAAAAGTGGCCTTCTGTTGTCTTGTTTTTTTTTGTTTGTTTGTTTTTGTTTTTCGAGACAGGGTTTCTCTGTGGTTTTGGAGCCTGTCCTGGAACTAGCTCTTGTAGACCAGGCTGGTCTCGAACTCGCAGAGATCCACCTGACTCTGCCTCCCAAGTGCTGGGATTAAAGACGTGCGCCACCACCGCCTGGCTTGTTGTCTTGTATTTTTATAAGACATTTTAATTTTACACGTACTGTAAACTCTTCCACGCTGGTAATTTGTAAGCACATAGGTCAGTCACATGGACTGTATTCACCATGCCATGTGGTATCCCTTACTCAGCCTGCTTTCAGAATTTTGCTTGTTTGTTTATTTATTTATTTTTTTTTTTTTGAGACAGGGTTTCTCTGTGTAGCTTTGAAACCTGTCCTGGAACTCGCTCTGTAGACCAGACTGGCTTCAAATTCAGAGATCCGCCTGCCTCTGCCTCCTGAGTGCTGGGATTAAAGGTGTGCACCACCACTGCCCAGCTTTTCAGAATATTTTTATCTGTCCAACAGATACTCTGCCCATTGATAAATGCTGTTCCTTCCCATACTATGCTGTCTGTGGATGTCCTTCTATTGGACAATCCACAGAGTGGCTCACAGGACATGCGACCTTTTGAATTTGGCTTCTACCACCAGGCAACATGTTTTCTGGGCCCATCGATGTTGTTGGAGCAGACATTTTGAAACAAGCTGTGTGTCTGTGCAGTGTCATGAAGTGATGCAGGAAGGGGATGAAAAGGTGTGAAGCCCCTCCATCTGTACTCAGTAGGTGGCAGTGACTCCCGCTGTCTCTGCTTGGGTTCTAGATAGGAGCACCTGGAAATGCACAGACCCTGCTCCACACTCCATCATGCTCCCACAGCTCCATAGCATCCTGGGCTGAGTGCCTAAGTGCTGCTCATCCTTGCCTTGCTTCCCATTTGTGAAATGGAAAGAGTTCTCTGTGCCTGAGTCAGCTAACGGCCAGCCCTGTGTTCCAGTGTGAAGGGCGCGGGGGCGGGGGGGAAGGCTGGTGGTGATTCTTACACTGTGATTGTCTTATTTATTAAAAATTAATCGAGGGGCCTTGATGCATCCGGACTTGAGAGAAGCTGACAGGTCATGTGGTCTCTGAAAGCACAGGGCTGGTAATCCATTTTAAAAAACATTTTCTTCTTCTTTTTAATTTAATGGAGGAAATCATTAGCTGGAGATTGGTAGCACTGATTTATTTCTGTTTTGGGGGGGGCAGGAGAGAAGATCGCCTCTAATTGCCGCTTGTTCTAGAAATACGCCAGCCAGACATTCCCATCAGCTGGGACTGCTGGTTGGAGGTAGGGGATTGCATCACATCTTCTTCCCTTCAGACTCCGGGAGTGGCAAGGGGCTTTCTGGGTACAGGTAGGTGGTCCTGATGTCGGCAGCAGATTTTCACAATAGTAGCAAAGCTGCTTTTGGTGCCTCGATCCCTCAAGTGAGCCCGAGTGGAGTGCACTGTGTAACGCTGGGGGGCAGGTCCCCCAGATAGCCCGTGTTCAAGACTGCATTCCCAAGGAAGGAGGAGCAGGACCCCCCATCTGGGAAAAAGGACTACGTGCCTCCTCTGGGGCTTCATCTGGTTCCAAGGGGAGGCAACTGGGTTCACCCTAAAAATAACCAAAGATGCAAACAGCCATGGAGTGCAAATGTTTTTCCTGTCTGTGGCCAGATCACTTAAAGGTACAGCTGTACTCTGCTGCCACAGTGCTCATTTCTCCGAGAGCAGAGAGTAACTTTGAGGTGACCCTTGAGCTTTATAGGATCCCCAAGTTGAGGTCTGCCTGACTCACAGACCCTGAGGACCCAGCCCAAGACAAGGGGTGCAGGCAGACCCAGATAAGTAACGGTTATATCATGAAGCCTCCTGGATTCGAAGGCGGGGTCTTCTTGTCTTCAATTTACAAGTCTGTCCAGCTCAGAAAAAAAGATGAGTAAAGTAGTTTTGAGAGAGAAGATGGCTGTAAATAGCTAGGCAGGATGTGGAAAAGGTGAGAGGTGAATTGCCTCCAGGGTTGTGGGCCCCGCTGCAGAGCAGGACTGAAGGCCAGCCCTCAGCCTACCCTCCACAAGGCTCTGCTCCTTGGGTGGGATGTGTGTTCCAGGCACTTCCGGGCCTCTCACTCTCTTCTCTGCCTCTGTCTGTACTGGTGGCTGTCGCCTGAGTCTCCTAGGCATCTTTAGATGGCGGCTGGGAGTCCTGCATCGTGGCACAAGACTTTAATTCTAGCATCCAGGAGGCAGAGATAGTAGTTCTAGGCCAGCCAGGGCTACATGGTGAGACCCTGTTTCAGAAATAAAACAAATACACACTGTAATTAGGAATTCTTAGTTCTCTAGAAAGTTCTCCCTGGATACGCCACATCTGAGAAGAATACCCTAAAGGGGCTAACCATGTGAGAAGAGCCTTAGTGAAGTTTTGGGGAGAGTCCTGCCACACTAAATATGGCCACACCTTAAGGGTGGTGGGCTTGGGCTTCAGGGCAAGTGGCTACGTCATTGGGTAGAACCAGGAATCAAGTATGCATCTAATGCTGGGCCTGGCAGAGACCTGCGAACTGAAGTACTAACTTGCAGCTTCTCCATCCATCTACTGTTGTGCATTCAGTCATCCTGCCGTCCATCCGTTTCCCATTCACCTGCCTGTCCATTCCGTCATCCCTCTGCCTGAATACTCACCCATTCTTCATCCTTTCAGAACATTTGCTCAGTGCTTGTTGTGTACCAGGTATTCTATGCATGTACCCTGGGATACAACTATGAATACAGCCGCCTAGAAGCCTTCATTCTAATCAGGTAGACAGTTGGGTTTTTTTTCTATTTTTTATTTGGTTGGTTTTTGTTTTTTTGAGACAGGGTTTCTCTGTGTAGTCCTGACTGTCCTGGAACTTTATCTGTACACTAGGCTGGTGTCAAACTAACTGAGATCCACCTACTAGATTAAATCCCAAGTACTGAGAACAAAAACCTGTGCTACCCTGCCCAGCATGACAAGCATGAGAAAGGAACATGCTGCAGCACGGATGGACTGCTAAGTGATAGAAGTCAAGCATAGAAGGACAGTGGTGTAATTCCATGCTGTAATGATGCTGCCAAGTGGTCACTGGAGTCAGAGTCTTAGAGACAGAAGTAAAATGGAGGGTACCAGCATGGGGTGGGAGAGGAGTTAGCGTGTATGAGTGTAGATTTGGTTTAGGAGATGAAAAGGTTATAGAGCTAGTGGTGAGGGCTGCATAGCCATGTTAATGTTCTCAGTGTCACTGAACAAAGCACTTACAAGCTATCAGGATAACAACTGTTAACATTTACCTCCATTTGGAAAATAAAAACAGCGAATAGTACATTGTATGTTAGGTAAGGATTGATATTATGAAAAAACAAGAGGATCAAGGACAGGAGTCGGGGTTAACTGAGTAAGTGGTCGGAAGACCCGAGTAAAATGGACTTGGGCAGAGGCTAACAGGAGGAGACCGTGCCAGCATAAGTGCCCTGTGGGAAGAGGTGGACTCCAGTCTGGACAGCAGGGATAAGGCAGGGAGGCCACTTGGGGTTTTGAGCTGTGGGAGGCAAGATGTCCCTACAGGTTTGCGGTGGGTCCCCTGGGCCTTCTGCTCCTAGAGCTTGGGAAGCTTGGAGGCAAGGGAGAGCTTTGCAGGAAGGGAACAGACCTGCCCTCAGCAGCACCTGCCAGCTCAGGATAGGAGAACAGTTGCCCCCAGTGTACCAGCCCCTCCTGTAGAAGGCAGAGTACTGCATGTGACCTGTACATGTCCTCCTGGACACCTTACCCACCTCTCTAGGTTACCTGGAGTGCCAAACACTCCATAGAGCTGTGTGAGGAACTTCCACACTGCACCATTTCCACAAGAGCCGTCCCACAGTGACACCATTCAGGAAATAACGTCGAGAACGAGTTCTGCACATGCTCAGTACAGACAGGATTCTTTTTCCTCAATATTTTCATTTCAGCCTGTAGTCGGCTGACTCTCTGGATGTGGAAACCACAGAGATTGAGGCTAGCTGTGGCTATGTTTAAATTTGCCCCATTTGTTGCAGTCTTCATGGCTACATTTCTGTTGTCCCACATAGGCTAGGCAGGATCAGAGTGTGGTCTGGGATCATGTGAGACCATCTATGCACTGGGAACAGCTACGGGGGGGGGGGGGGGGGCTTGCTGAGCAACTGACCCTCAGCCTAGCCCGGAACCAAGGTTTTACTCTGCATAACCAGACAGGGTTCTGCCACTGCATGGAGATGGTAGGAAAGTTCCAATCTCGAAGACATTCCAGAGATGACCTCAGGAGTTGCTGGGGGAGACGAGGGAAGGCAGTGGTTCTAGAACAGCGCCGAGAGGAGGCTCCAGGTCAGAGGTTTAGAGACTCTTGTCATTATGGAGTCTAAGGAGCCTATTCCCCAGCTGCTGTCTGTCTGGTTCCCTGAGAGCCCCACCACATACCCGCTGTCCTTCTAGACAGTCCCTGAGCTAGGCTGCAGACAGACAGATCCCCACACCCAGGCAGCTGAGGTAAGTAGAGGGAGGAAGGGGAAAGACAGAAGTTGAGGAGATAGGCCATTATTTCTTCTACCTTTATAGCTGACCTGTCCTTGGCAATCATCATAGCTCCATGTGAATCTTTAATTTCATTTACAAATAAATGTGAAAACAAATGAAAGGTTCTATCTCCCACTGATACTAGCCACATTTTGAGTCTCAGTGGCCACTTAGACCTGTGGGATAGCAACGACTGCCCTGGCTGGTGCAGGCATAGAGTGTGGCCATTGCCATACAGTGTTGTGTTAGGCAGCACCTTGTCTCTGGAGCGATGCCATAAGATAGAGACCTGAGAGGCTAAAGAGGGGAACACTCACCAGTTTACAGCCAGGAATGCTGGTGGCATTGGAACCTAGCTTCATCTGTCAGAGAAGGCATGAAGTGGGAGTACTTGTGAGTCCTCCTGCTCAGCTGGCAACTTCCCTGGGACAGAGGAGACCAAGGCTACTTGGAGTCTTCTGCCTTCATCACCATGTCAGATACGGGTGAGCTTTGCTTATTGGAAAGACAGGCGGCTAGACATTCCATTTAGGGTCTCTTGGGGCTTGGAAATGAAGTGCCCAGAGCACTTCCTCGGGTTCTGGGAGGCGGTGGAGGAATAAGAGGAAAACTCACGGGGGCTGGAGAGATGGCTCAGTGGTTAAGAGCATTGCCTGCTCTTCCAAAGGTTCTGAGTTCAATTCCCAGCAACCACATGGTGGTTCACAACCATCTGTAATGAGGTCTGGTGCCCTCTTCTGGCCTACAGACATACATATAAATAGACTATTGTATACATAATAAATAAATAAATATTTTTTTTAAAAAAGAGGAAAACTCACACGTAGAAATAACCCACATGTCCATCCTGTGATGTGTACATATGTACAATGAGGTCTATCTAATCAACAGAATGTTACTCTGCCGTGAGGGAACAAAGCAGCCTGCATAGGGTATGGCATTGTATTAACTTTGAGAACATTTAAGCGAAAGAAGGCAGTCCCAAAAGGTTGCATGCACTTTGTAATTCCATTTGCATGAAGCACCCAAAGCAAGCTTGTCTGGACAGTAGATTAAGTCAGAGAGTGGCTCACCCATGTGTCTCCTTCCAGGTGATGCAGATCTGGGCAATTAGTTAGAGGTGGTGGCCTTACCACATTGTGGATATTCTTCATGCCACTGAAGTGCATGCTCTAAATTGATGAGAATGGTCAATTATGTGTTGTGTGTATTTTACAATAGAAAAGTGAGAACACAGTAGGAATCTGGGCAGTGAATGTGCTCTTTATAATGTTTTTCTGGCTTATTCATATGCAGGGGCATTTTCATAACAAATTATTGTTGGGGGAGCTAGGAAGAAAAAAATGTTTCCTTGGCTGCAGGTTTCAGAGGCAGGATGGGTATAGTAGTCCTCAGATGTTCCCTCAAGAGCAACAGGCGTGGAAGCACTGATGTTTGCTCCATGCTCTGACCTAAGGTTTGCCAGCCAAGTGCACAGGGGAGACAGAGCATTGGATGCTGCCCCCACCCATGCTTCCAAATGGAGCAGGAAGGGACACAGTGTCCACAGCATCAGCTTTCCCTAAGTCTGCCAGCGTCACGGTGCCCCCAGAAGTGCAGCTTGGAAGAGAAAATGGTCTTGTCTCGGTTTGTACCAAGGAAATGAAAGCACAGAGATGTGACCAGACTTGCGATGGCTCTGTGAGCTCCAAAGAGGGAACGAGACTCCAGCCCAGGCTCCTGCACTCCCCCAGTCACCTCTGTAGCACAGAGCCTGTGTGGGGCTGGGGGCAAAGCCGTGGGGTTTGCACAGCAGTTGTAAGGTTGGGAGTATGCAGGTGGGAGATACGGCCCAAAGTAGGCCTGGTCCAGGGTGCCCATGCTATGGTTCTTTCTTTAACCAGCAGGTGCCCAGCAACCTCCCATCTTGGCTTCCTGCCTGGGTGGCTCTGGGCCACAGAAGCCTTCCTGTGGGTGGGCATCCCCTCCTTCCTGAGGGTGGAAAACTATGACTCAGGGTTTGGTGGCTGAGTTTTAGAAACAGGAGGCAAGGATAGAGAGGCAGTGCTTCTGAAAATCCTGGGGAGGGGACTGGGTCTCTGTTCCTGGGACTTTGACCTTGGGTTCTGAGAAAGCTGCATGAGGTTAGTGGCATGAAAAAGAGGCAGGTCCAGGGTCCCAGCTGAAGGGTAGAGAAACAACCTGAGAGAGGGGGAAAGCTTTCTGGGCTTCTCTTTTCTTCAGGGTAACGGTAGTGGAGGACTGTTTTCGCCCACCGTCCAGCCATGCCCCACCCTGCCTTGGTGCACAGGCCAAGGCCTGTTTGGGGAGGTTGCCACAGCAGAACTGTGGGATTGGCTCTGCTGACGCCTTCCCCTGGCATATGGCTCCTCCGCCCGCCTCGAGCTCTGCCAGCGGCTCCCCTTTCTCCATGGCAACTTAGCTCAGTGGTCCCAGTGGAGGAGAGAGAATCAATTCTCCCTCCTTCCCGCCCTCCCGCTCCACTCCCCACCCCTTCCTATCCTGCTTGCCTTCCTTTTGCCTCCGTTGTCCCTGTCTGGTGGCTCCTTATACAGCCAGGGGACTGTGTGCTGCCACTTCCAGGCATGAGCTGCCTGTAGCACTGCAGGCTGGGGGCGGCTCTCTGAGACCTGCACATGGGCAGCCAGCAGAGTCTACAGGATGGGGCTGCTGAGAGGGGCCCCAGCCAGCTCCTGCTGCGCGAGGCTCCAGCCCTGGTACTTTGTACCCCCTCCCTTACCTCACATTGGCTTCCTGAAAGGTAATTTTCTGCTTCTTCTTGAACATGTCTCAGCCTTAGGCTAGGTTTATTAGCGAGGAAGGCTCCATCTGGTCAAGGGTCTGTTTGCTTTCTCTCGGAAAAGCTGGGAAAGAGGGAGAGCTGCAGGGAGAGGCCTGGCCTGGCCTGCCGGAGCACTGCCTGTTACAGCAGAGCTGGGGTACACAGCCCCTCTCCTGAGTAGCCCAGCTCCTGTCTTCCTCTGGGGGCCAGAGATGGTGCGCTGCTGCACTTCCCATTGTGCCTGTGATTGCTAGAGCACGAACAGCCTGCTTTCCTAGAGCGTGGTCGCACCAAGGAAAGAAGGAAATTTAGAGACGCTCACGTGCCCCCCAGCGGGCAGAGCTCTGGCTACAGGCTGCCTAGCTTTCTAACTGACTAGTCCTTAATCCTATGAAAATGGGCACTCAGTGTGGGGATGTTTGTCCCTCCACCATGATTTCAAGAGGATGATGTCAGGAGACTCATCTCCCAGCTGACTTCAGGTGGACTGGTCCTGTGGGTATATGCTGTGTCCATCTTCACACACCCTGATGCCTTGGGACTGCCACCCAGCAGAGCTGCTTTCAAATGGGATTCTAAGAATGGTGGGGGAGCATTCTCCATCTCTTCCCACCCTGGGAAAGGTATTCAGAGGAGTTGGTGGTGTTGACCCCTCCATAGCCCAGCCCAGGGGACAGGCAGCTCCCCCATGGCCCCTCCTTCCTGTGCAGCTGGCAGTGGAAAAAAAAAATCCTTGGTTGTCAACAAGAACATCTCCTGTGTTGATGGAAAGTGAGGGCCGAAGATACCGGATTTAGCACCCAGTTCTTAGAAGCTACAGGCTTGAATGGTGTCTGTGTGTAAGCCCTGTCTGATCTTTAAATAGAAAAGCACATACCAAGTGGCCCTGTCTGACTCATGGAGAGCATCAAAGTTTGGTGTGGTATCAGGGAATCCATATCCAGCCCTGAAAGTGGTACCCAGCTCAGGTGCCTGCAGAGGTGTTGAGCATTCAGGTGTGGTCCTGAGTTGTCTGGTGGTATGAGACTGAGGATGAGACACACATTAGCTCGCCAGATGAATAGAGGATAGCAGACTCAAGATCGTGTTGATAAGTCAGGCTGTGGCCACCTGATTGTGCTCTGTTTTTGATTCTGCATTCTCCCTGACAGATTGCTTTGTAATGGCATCAGAACCTCAACAGCAGCTCAAGGCCTGTGTAGCTTTGTGGTTGGGTCTATCTCTCCCATGACCCCTTTCTTTAAAACTACAAGAGAGCTGCCATAGACTATGTTCCTAGTGCCTCCTTCCGAGCAGTAAAACAACCCTGATGGGCAGGACAAGGAGGTTGTGTTCCTGCAGGCGCAGCAGAGCTTCCAGGCTCTGCACTCACCAAGACCCTCCTGGCATCTGGTGCTGTGCAGGCTTTCTAATGGCATTACCCATGTCTGGGGTTGTTGACTGGCTGTGAAATCTGATGGGTTTACGAGCTGTTGGTGCTGGGGAGGCCGTGTGCTGGTTTTGTTTTGTTTGTCGGAGAATGGAAAATATGATATGACACGTAAAGGGAAGCCTCAAGTGCAGCTCCTTTCTCATCTCTGCTCTCAGCTTCTGTGGGAGGCTGGTCCAGTACTGCCACCGCCACTGCTGCTATCACAGCAGGTCCTTCTGTCTTGGAGTCTTTCATGCTCCCCCAGGACCAGACAAGCACCCATTCAGATCACTCATTTGGCAAACCCAGAAAGGACAGCCAGAGCTGAGCTCAGAAGGAGAGGCAGGCTCCACCTCCAACTGCTTGTATCCCAGGTAGACCCTGAGTGCCGCCCTCCAGCCCTGCCTCCTCCCACCCAAGTCCTTGCTTAGTGGATGCTCCCAAGTGTAATTGTGATTGCGAGATTGCACATAGCGCTGACTTACTTGAAAGCATCTTGGGGAGCTGCAGAGGGTGTGAGAGCAGCTTGGAGAGGTGGGAACCCTGGCTGCCGATGGCTTCAGCCAGCGAGAGTGTGGAAAGCTCATTCCAGGAAAACTGGAATAATCACCGTATTGGCTGGCTTTCAGGCGGTGAGTGGTTCTTTCTTCTTTAATTTGACAGGAGTACCAGGATTCAGGGAAGGGATGGCGGGAAGCTGGGGGAGCCTGTGCTTTGTGCAGACCTCATGAAGCCCTGATGCTGTAAGGGTCAAGTTTGATGCATTTCTCCCGTGCTAGGTTGACCACCAGGCTATGCCCAGGTGAGACAGGCAGCTCTGCCCCTGTTCAGGAATTCTGAGGCTTAGGACAGCATCTGTCTGGGAGGTTGAACCTCTGTCCCCTCTTAAACACCCTGTCCTTAGCTCTTAAAAAGTCTCTTGGGGGTATTTACTGAATGACCTCAACTGTGCAGGAAGAAGGAAGTTCATGAGTTAAACATTCCCCTGTGTTCTTGTAATTTCCTTGAACACATACATACATATGTATGTACACACGCTCACATCTTTGTGCACTTATGCACGTGTATACATGAACACACATATGCAGCACTTGTTCAGGCTATTCCCGAGTATGCACACACATACACATGCATGTGCATATCCACATGTACATGAGCATGAACCACACACAAACACATGTGCCCCTTCTGCTAGCAGGAGCTCATGTATCTATTGACATTCTGCTCATGCTCGCATGATCTTAATAATTGTTTCCAGCACTGCAGGATCACGCACTTGTGCCTTTACTCATTTTTTTCAGCTCAGTCTTACCTGAGTAATGCAGATTGTCCTTGTCCACTTCTAGAAAGAGAGCCCACCTTCTCCTGTCCCTCTCTCCTTATCCTGTATGACAGTGTTTGGGGATTTACAGAGATTGGCATGTTCATCTGTAAGAGAAGCATGCAGCTGCTCACTCACTGAAGATCTCTGGCCCCAAGGGAAGGGGATTATCAGAGAGAGACAGATAAACTTAAGGTGTGCTGAGATGCAAGCCTCTGTGAGTGGTGTGTATGTACAACTGTCTGGGATGTGTGCATATGTAGAATACGCGCATCTGAGAATGCATAGCTTGTGTGGTTTGTGATGTGTGTATAAATGTGGGGCATATGCTTGCATATGTGTTCTTTGTTTATAAATATGCATGTAAATGTGTAGCCTGTGAAACATTTACATTATGTGTGTATGTGAATATGTGGGTGCATACATTTATTTGTGTGCATATATGTGTGGTCTGTGTATGTATGTGAATTCACTTGTGTGTAATACCTGTGATGTGAATGATTGGAGCTTATGTGCATGTGTATATTTGGTATTTGTATGACTGTAGTGTGTTATGTAGAGGTATGTGCTTTATATGGCATGTTCCTGTATATTTGTGGCATGCGTAGTATGTTGTGTGTTTGTGTGTGAGTTATGTTCAAAGTGTGTTCATGTAGTATGCTCATTGTATTTGTAGTATATGTGTAGTATGTATATCTACAGGGCTCTGTGAAAGTGTGTTGTTTGTGGTGTTATGTGTGTGACTGTGAAGGTACAAATGTACATATGTGTGGTATGTATGTGGTTTGTTATATGTGAGGATATATATAAACATATGTGTGGTATGTGTATGTATATACATTATGTATGTAGGGTATACCATATCCTGTACATGTGAGTGGTGTACTGATGTGTATAGATGTGATATGCTATGGATAAAGTATTTGTGTTTGCATTGAGATTTGTACAAACGTGTGTATATGCTCATATATGTGTAGTGTTCTGTGAGAATATGGATATTTATGTGGTGATTCATGTATGTATGCTTGTGGCATGTTTGTGTGTTATATAAATATGTGGTGTGTTTATGTGTACATCTACAGTGCTCCTTTTTGGATGTCTGGGCACCCCGGCTTCCTCTCCCTTTTCCATTTCCTGGCTCAGTTTCCTGAGAAGCTCTAGGCAGATGTGTTTGATATGACTGTCCTGGAGTCTTACTGATCATTACAATGGGTACCTTCAGCATTTCATCTCAGTGGATGCTGTGCAGACCCCATTTTCCATGCTGTCTCAGGGTTTGAACACCCTGTGCCATGAAGATAGAGCCAGAACTCGGCTCTCTGGACTGACTCGTTCATCATTCACACATGCAGCTGCTCCAGGTGAAGAGCAGACCAGGCTTTTGCCTTGGGAGAAAGCCTGGATGGGGCAGAAGGGCAGCCAAAGAAGGCAGTGCTTGTCCCACCTGGCTTCCCTTTCCTCCACCGCAGCTGTCTGACGAGGAGGCTTAGAAGTAACAGTGGCAGGGAGTCCTGGCCCCAGCCCTCCCTCTCACTCACGATTCCTGCCCAGGCTACAGTTTAAGATTCAACACCCAGATACCTGCTCCCCCCCACTTTGATTAAGAGTACCCCATAGTCTGGAAGACTGTGTGCATTGCAAAGTCTGTTTCCCTTATACCAGGGTCATAGACATCAATGGCTTATGTGGTAGGGCGTGTCCCTCACTCTCCTGCTGTAACATGGAGATAACACTGTTTCACACACCTAACATTCAGAACAGATGTGAAGTGCTTGGAAACGGATAGTGTGTGTTGGCGGGAGGTGGGGGTGGTAGGGCTGCTTATAGACAGGTCATTCCAGTGTCTTCCTTAATGGGCAGGACAGGTAATGCACCCATTTAGACACGCGCATAGGGAGAGGGCAGACACGAAGCAGGCAGTGCAAAAGAAGAGTAATCAACAATTCTTGGTGTTTGTGTGTGTGGGGGGGGAGTTTTTGTTTTCATTTTATAATTTTTATAAAAATTGGAGATTATGAAGAAAGATAATTTTTTTAAAAAAAAGTCTTAGACACTCGAGGACTCTTCCTAGAAAGTTGACAGGATGTGGGGCAACACAGAAGTGCCCTTACCTTAAAGAATCCATTAGAAGTCAAATGACTAAAGGCTGTAGGTGGCTGTGCAGCTGTGGGATAAGGTAACAGACCATGGGGGACAGGAACTGCATCTTCTGGGTTATCAGCCTGAGGCGGTTTCCCCTAAACAGGGTTGGGGTCCAGGGTCTGGGCTCGAGTCAGGCTCTGTTGCCCAGAGTGCCCTTTCACGTGCTAGGTGAGAGGAAGATGGATCTTACACTGGTGTCAGGAATGGGCACTGGTTTTTTTGTTCGTTAATTTACTTTGTTTTTTGGGGGTTCATCATGCAGAAGTGGGTTCCCCTATTAGGTGAACTTCGTTTATTGCTCATTGCTGTGAGCTCTTTTCACATAAATGTCCAACCTCAGAGCCTTGACCGCTGTCACAAGCAAGTTCTAGGCCCACAGCTCGAGAGTCTGGAGTCCATGCTCTGTTCCATGAGAACTTCTCTGAGCTGCCACTGTCCTTTGACAAAGCCAGGCTTGGTGGAAATGAATGAACTGTGCAAAATGCTGGGGTGAGGGTAGGGTGTCAGGAGGGGGGAACACGACACCTACCAGCTTAACTCAGTGTCTGTATTTTAAGCAGCTACCCATTCTTTGCCTCAGTTTTCCCATTTGGTGTCATAGCAGTCACACCCCTCACTAGTTCCAAAAACAAGTCCAAAGGCCCTGTCCTCTCTCCCTCTGCCATCAGTCTGCTCATGAGGTCCTGGAAATAGCCTTGGCCTCTCTGAGCCTGTTTCCTGGTTTGCACGATAGGGTTAGTGATGGGTACCCTTGCAGGCCTATAGAGGACAAGAGGCATGGCATTTCTGCAGGACAATTTCTTCCATATTAGTGCCCTTTCTGCCTGGTGCCTTGTGCCCTTGTAAAGTACTTCACAGCTTTCTAGATGTAGGCACACCCCTGATGGCAGACTTTGGCTGTGAACAGGCTTTGTCAAGGCTGCTCAGGCAGGGAGTAGGGATTAGTTAGTTTTAAAAACTTTCTTGCTACCTTGTTTCATTTGTTTGGGGTATATGATGTGCTGCTGGTTGCTGAAGTCCTATCTCCAGGACTGGGCCCTGGGATAGAAGGGATGGGGACTGGGCTGCTTGGGGGAAAGAACCTTCCTCAAACAGTAGAAAGCACAAAGTGGCAGCTACATAGATACAGATTTGAGTCCTACCTGTGTGACTCATGGGACCTGTTGAATCCCATTGTACCGTAGCTTCTTGATGTGTAGAACAGGGCAGTTGTCCCCACTGTGCCTCACTCTGATTGCAGCTCCAAGTCTCTACTGATCATAAGAGGGGCACAGAGCAGGTTATAATTTCTCAGGGCTTACCTCCAAATGTCCATTCTATATCAAAGTTTGTCCTAAGTATAGAGGCCATGACAGGCCCTCCAAATGCTCTGTACCTCACCAGTACAGACTCAAGTGTGCTCCCTAGAGCAGGCTTGCCTTGAGATGAGGGGCAGCGTTGTCATTCACCAACCCTCAGGTGTTTCTGACTGTCCTTCCATCACAGGATCCAGGGGGCAGCTCTGTGTCTCACTGCTGAATCTCAGACAAAGCCACAGTGCAAAGTGGGGAGCCTTCACAGACCCAGAGAAGGGGCAGAGACCCGTAGTCACTGAATCCCTGGCTAGCAGCAGGGGGGTGTCTCTTCTGTCCCTGCTCACATCTGGAGACACTTGTTGGGAGGATCCTTAAATGGCACATGCTGCCCATCCCTCAGAGATGCCCCTCAGTAGCTAGCCTGGGCTGAAGAACCAGTTGGTCCCCTTGAGATGGTATAGATGGGCTCAGATCTAGGCTCCTCCAGGTCCTCCTTAGCAAGGGCCTGGCCTTGTATAAGTCACTCCTGCCCAAGCCGGGCGGTGGTGGCGCGCGCCTGTAATCCCAGCACTCAGGAGGCAGAGGCAGGCGGATCTCTGTGAGTTCGAGGCCAGCCTGGTCTACCAACGGAGTTCCAGGACAGGCTCCAAAGCTACA
>NC_022010.1:13374732-13397093 GCF_000317375.1 Microtus ochrogaster
AGCCTGGTCTACCAACGGAGTTCCAGGACAGGCTCCAAAGCTACAGAGAAACCCTGTCTCGAAAAACCAAAAAAAAAAAAAAAAAAAAAAAAAAAAGTCACTCCTGCCCAGTGTTAGGAAGCTGCTACCAAGTAATGTCTCCTCTCACAAGCAGCTCTGCTTCCAGCCTCAACACAAAAGTGGATTACTTTAGTTGCCCCACGTAGGTCTCCCCACACCCATGTCTGTGTTGGGAGGAAGTTAGCAGAGCTTCTGGAATCCACCTATATCTACCTCATCTTGGAGAAAAAGTCTGCCAGCCTCCAGACTCCCTCCACTGCTGTGTACTCCTGCAGTCTCCTGGCTGGGTCTCACACCTTGGGCTCTTTGGGCTTGGTACTATCTGTCCATATGATGATGTCCAGTGTGCAGACTGCGGCTTCTCTGCCACCTTTCAGTTGTGTCTGGTCTGTAAGCTTACTATGGACTATGACATCGTTAGGGCAGATGGCAAGAATCTGTTCCATATGGGTCAGAAAAGTTGAGTGACCTTTCCAAGGTCAGAGAACTATTCAGGAATAGGGTTTGGAATTAAACTCATTTTCCTACCAATATTTACTGGGCACCTTAGTTTGTTGAGCAGTCACTCTGGCTAAATAAACCCTGGGGAACCACTTTGAATCAGGGCCTAAGCTTAAAAGCCATGTGTTTACATGGCCAAAGGGTAGGCCAATGATAGCCAAGAGCAAAGTTGACACATGATGCCCAGGGGCCAGGAAAGGAAAAGGAAGTGCTCCCTGGACAGAGATCAGCACGGAGGACTCCAGGCACATGGGGACAATGGCCAAGTTTGGAGACACCAGAGCCTAGCTCCTGTGTATAACCTTTTCAAGCCTGTCCTGCCTCTGCTGTCTCTCTGTACATGAAAGAGGTCAATCCAGACCCTTGTCATTTTCCAGTGGTTTCTCCTTCACCCTGGGGAGATGTGTTTAAAACTCAATTTGCTGAGTCTCTCTTGGAGGTGTGATTCAGAGCCTGGGAGGGAGAGTAAAGAGTCTGAGCTTTTTAGATTTATATTTATTTGGTTGTTTGCACAGAGGTGGAGGGCAGGGGATGACCCGAGAGATTCTTCCCTTTTACCATGTGAGTTTTAAGAGTCGAACTGGGATTGTTAGGCCTGGCTACTGAAGCATCTCACCAGCCCAGGAGCCTGTGTTTGAAAGAGGCTCACTAGATATTTCTAAAGTCTCACGGCTACACTCTGTTCTGAGCAATGCCTGACTCAGCTATCTTGCAACCTTTTGGGCCCTGCTCTATACAACCAGCCTTGTGATAGTCCTGACCTGACTATGACTGTTGGCTTGGCAACCCAACTGAGAGGTAGGATGGAAAGGGCTTCCCTTGCTGCAGCATCTGTCAGAGAAACCCCTGCTAAAGCTTCCAAAAGCCTTGACTATTGATTGCCTTTCCCGATTCTGAGAGGTTCTCAACTGGAAGCAGATTGAGAACCAAGGGGGAGGGTAGGAAGTCCTGTATGTCTTGGGCTGCATGTGATGCTGGCCTTTCTCCCTGGGTTAGGTCTGAAAGCTATTTGCATGGGCTGATGTACATTAGGATTTTGGCCTGACCTGACCCATACAGGGACCTACAAAAGACCAGAGTGGAGAAGCAGGGAAGCAGAGAGGCTGGGCAACAGTCAGCATGCTATGGGCTGAGTGGTCAATTCCCCTCAAGTGTCTTAACAGCCAGAACACAAACAGGCTTCTCATTAGCATGGGAAGGCTCCTTAAGTGCCCCAAGTTAATTGGAGCACAGCCCTGGTAACAACCCAGCAACAGACTGGCACAGTCCTGCGTAAGTGCTGAGGTTGCTCTCACTGATAGAGCAGCAGTGGTCCTTTCTCACAGTGCACTCAGAGCAGAAAGACTGGCTGGTAGACGTAGGGAAGCAAGGTGCTGTCTCTCCAGGCCCTAAGCCCAAGGCACTAGTTCCTGGAGCTGTGTGCTCTGACAGTGCTGAAGCTGGTGACTTAAACTGTGGATATTTCAGCACTGCTCTTTAGCCAGAAGTCTGGAGTTGTATGTCTGCTCGGCCACTGCACCTCTGATGACTCTGATGTGTAACCTCCCAGCTTCTTCCTGATTCAACTTGGGGCTACATCACTCCCCTTTGTCTCCATCTTCACATAGCCTCTACCTCTGTGACTCCATCTTTCTCTTTCTCCAAAGATGACCATTGTTAGTTAGATTTTGATCTGGGCTGGAGAGATGGCTCAGAGGTTGAGAGCATTGCCTGCTCTTCCAAAGATCCTGAGTTCAATTCCCAGCAACCACATGGTGGCTCACAACCATCTGTAGAGGGGTCTGGTGCCCTCTTCTGGCCTGCAGGCATACACACAAACAGAATATTGTATCCATAATAAATAAATAAATATTTTTTAAAAATCTAGTATGACCTTATTAGAAAATCATCTTGATTCATTATTTGTAAACACCCCATTTCCAAATAAGATTCCGTTCTGACATCCTACATAGATAGGAACTTGGGGCAGTAGGAAACATTATTATTATACCCAGCAGGCAAAATGTACCCCAAAGAATAAACCTACTGTACAGGCGAAGAAACACTGGCCTGGTAGCTGATCCTAAGAGACAGATCAGGTGGCTTCTACTGGCTTTCCATCCCATCACCAGCTAAGTTAATTTGCCTCCAAGAATAGAATCAGAGAGACCAGGAGAGGGTGTTGCCATTCGGTACCTCCATCAAGTTGTCCCCCAAAGAAAGATCCAAGGTGACTCTGTGCTGGACCTGGGTGGAGTTCCAGGAGGCAAACTGCTAAGTATACGTGCTTTCTTGTGGGGTGGTGAGTAGCCCATCCCCAGGGGTGACTGAGTGCCTCTTGCAGGGTGTGCTCTGGAGAGGGGACTCCTATCTGTCAAGCTTTGTCTGTGCTGCTCCTAGATTTGAACCCCACCTGACAACTGCAGGATGAGGCCAGGACTCCTAAGACCTGGAAGATAATGGTGGCAGAACTAACCTTAGATCCTGAGATCCTGCCTGCAAGCCTGGCCCAGGCTTTTGCTCCAGGCTCGTTTGTGGGTTTATGGAGTGGGAAGCACGACCACAATTGTTCAGTGTTTAGGGCATTAGCAACCACAGACCCTGGGTGCTAGGCCCCTTCTGCATGTTGAGCATGCCTGTTTCACTGCTGAGCCTCTCCTGCCCTGCTCAGATCCTCTCCTTGCCCTGTTTTGAAGTGCTGCCTCCCGCCCAGCCCTCTCTGGTTGACTGACACTAGCCTTGAAAGTAGCTCTGATAGCCTGAGCTGCTGGCCCCCCAGTGGACTTGTACCCACTATCAGTACATTTCATGTGCAAGAGTCCAGACCTGTCTTAAATGAGGAACACCATATAGCTCTTGGCAACTGGAGTGAGGATGCTGTCCATCTATTTCCCATGGACTGGCCTGGGCTGGGGAGGAGCCAGCTACAACTCCGGGTTCATCTGTGTTGTAGCCTGTGTCAGCATTTCCTCCTGTTTAAAGCCGAGCAGTATTTTCTTTACATCTCTCTAGTCACCCATCAGTAGACATTTGGGCTTTTCTCACCTGGCTGTTTCTAGTACACCTCCAGAGTTTTAGAGAGCCAGGTAAGAAAAGTACAGAGCTGGGTGTCTGGCAGGGCTACTTAAACCTCCAAGCCCCCCTTAGCTCCAACATAAAGACTTCATTCTAGAGAGTTCTACCTATCCTATCCTCTCTTAGCTTGTGTCTTTGCTGCCTGGGGCCTGTTTCTCATCCAGGAGATAGTATACAGCATGCTGAAAATCTCAGCCCACTACCTGCCACCAGACCTCACATCCACTTGCCAAGTGACCTCAGGCATGTTCCTTCCCTCCCCAAGTCCTTTTCTCTCATCTGTCAAAAGACATAATCATCTGTAAGAGTTTGTGGCAGCACCTCACACAGATGCAAAGCCCAGCCCTTGGATCGCACTCCTCTGCTGCCAGATCCTCCCCAGTTCTGTCACTGCAGACGTTGCCGCACCTCTGTTCTGGATGGGACACTGTTGTCCACCTTTGAAACCTAAGAGCAGCAGCTTTTGCTCAGCTGAGCACTGCCGTGTCCCCTGTGACAGTATTGTTGGGTGAGGACTCCTTGTTCTGTTCCCTTCTGAGTCCTCGGATGCAGGGTAGCCCCTGGGCTAGTTCTCACAGACTGGTTGGGCAGATGCTATGGCCTCGTCACTGTGGTCACACAAGAATGGACAGTGCTTTGTTCCGCTGTACAGGACTCGAGCTGTTCTGGGCAGCCAGTGCCTGTAAGGCAAGGACTATAAAGGAGCTGCCCGCAGAGGTGGCCCTGATCAGACAGGGTCTTGATGGGTGACCAGGACACTTGAGGACAGAAGTAGATAGCAGTCATTAGTTAACCGTAGACATGTGCCCAAACCCTCCTATGCCATGCTAACAGTGTTTATTCCTCCAGTTCTATGAGACTGGTGTTGTCCCTGCATGCTGGTAATGAGCCCTAGAGCAATTAAGCGACTTTCTCAAAGACAGAGCTGGAGGCTGGGCAGGTAGCTCAGTGATAGAGTGCTTGCCTAGCATATACTAAAGTCCTGGGTTCCATCGCCAGGAAAGTATGCGCGTGAGTGGACACACACACACACACACACACACACACTCACTCACACACTCACTCACACATATACAGCTTGCATTTGAACTCAGGTCTATCTGATTCCAGTCTTTCCCACAAGGTTTTGTGACCTTCAACTCAGTTTTTGTTTGCTTTCTTTCCTACTGCACAGCATCCTTTTTATCAAGGTGGGAGTGACTGCTCCCCCGACCTCCCCCGACTTTCCCCCGACCTCCCCCGACTTTCCCCCGCTCCTGCTGTTCTGTTCAGGGCTGTTCAGCGCCTCTTCGCCTCCCACCCTGTTGACATAGGGCTGTTGCTGGGCTGGTTTTGTTTTTGACCCAGTCAGCCTGGCAGGGAAGTGGCAAGCTGTGTGCAGAGCTTCCCAGAATAGCCCCCGGCTCCCCGCCAAAGATAGAGGAGCCAGACTATGTGCGATGGGCTTGGACCAGTTGGAAGATGACTCAGTTCCCTGTACCCCAGCCACCTCCTCTCCTTCTTGTTCTCCCCTCTTTGCACCCTTCCTGATATATCCACCAGGCTGGGCCACTGGGTACTTCTCAACACCTGTGACCCAAAGGAGTCAAATGGATGCTGTGGCCATTGGCTTCAGGGTGTTAGTTGGAATGGCTTCTTGTTTCTTTGTGCCCACAATGAAGAGTTCTTACCCCTCCTTGTCACTGATTTGTTTGGTGACCTTAGCCAAGTCCCTGGCATTCTCCTGGCTTCAGTTGCAGTGGGGAAAATCTTCCCAACTGCTCAAAATGTTGGCGGAAGTGTGAGTGAGGTAACAGGGAAGCTGGTGGTGATACAGAGTGACCAAGTAGTAACAAACCAATGTGTTATTTCAGCCTTGACTGCCTAGAGCAGTGGCTCTCAACCTTTCTGATGCTGCGACCCTTTAGTACTACAGCCCCTCATGTTGTAGTGACCCCAGCCATAAAGTTATTTAGTTGCTACTTCATAACTGTAGTTTTGCTACTGTTATGAATTGTAATGTAAAGATCCGATATGCAGGATATCTGATATGTGACCCTACCCCAAAGGGATTGCCACTCACAGGTTGAGAACTCCTGGCTTAGCGAGTGGTGTGAGTGTGAGAGCAAGGGAAACGCTCCATCAGCACCGCCATCCCGACCTTGTCACCATGGGGCCACCACCTTCTTGAGTGCTACATATGGATACTCAACACTGCTGCTGTTTATCTCTCCTGTTCTCCCGCGATGAAACATCTAGAACCTCCGTCCTGACTTCAAAGCCTGTGTCTGTCATTGATACTGTAATGCCTCCTCATAAAGAGGAGCCTTAATTGCACTCTCTGGGCTCTTCCCTCCAACCTTGAGCTCCTCATAAAGAGCATCCAAAAGATCACACCTGCATTAAGGACGGACCCACAAAGGTTCCTACTTAAAAGAGATTCTGCTGGGACATAGAAGCATTTCTGGGATGAAAGGGGCCCACCCATGTAAGATCCCCTGTTGTATTGTACATGGAAACAGTTCCACACAATAATGAGCAGATGTTTGAGAGACACCACCAGGAAGCCCTGAAGCTTCATGTTCTCTTTCCTAGACCCCCAATTCCTCACCAAAGCCTTGTGTAGCCTGTAGTGATTGCTGGCAGTAGAGATGCAGATCCAGGCCAGCCCAGCCCAGGAACTACAGCCCTGAGAGCTGAACCATGCCTGCTGCTTCGTGCTGCTCTGTATACAGAGCCTAGAAGGCTATGCCCTACTGGAGCCCAGCCCCATTCCTTAGGCTAGCTCTTGTCACTGAACTGGGCCATAGGATGTTGTCACTCTGCATCCAACCTTCATAGTTATTTTTATAGACATGGTGCACTCTCACTACCCCTGTGTGTGTGTGTGTGTGTGTGTGTGTGCGCGCGCACACACGTGCCTTTATATGTGGCTAATGTCCCTGAACTATCTTCCAAAGTCCAAGGGCCGGGTGAGTTTCAAGGTCAAGACACACATAACCCTGTTCAGAACCATGTGGGTTGCAGGACGATACACACATAACCCTGTTCAGAACCATGTGGGTTGCAGGACGAGCCAGGCCTGATGTACAGTTGGCTCACAACATACAGAGAGAACATTGACATGCATACCCACAATGCCTTACTCTCTATCCCCAAATGCAGCAAGCTCTGAAAATCAAGTGCTTTGTCATAGCTCATTTGGCAGCAGAGTCCCGCGTGAACTGGGGTGAGGCTATTTATAATCTACATGAAGCTATTTATAGTCGTTATATATCCTATACTCATGAATTCACTGTAGAAATTTCAATGTATTCGATTATTGAAAGCTGTGGAAACATGCTACCTGTCTGACATTCAGGAAGCAGAAATCCCACACACATCTGCCCCAGGGGTGAGCATTCTGTGACTTTTTTACTGGTTGTAAAAAGCACCTGCCACAGTGTCACTCTCCTGTGGTTTTTGGAGCTAAGGAGGTAATGCCAGCTATGGGGGTCACCCCAAGGCTCTCAGCATCCATCAGAGTGCCCAGCAGTAAGATGCTTTCAGTATCACTTGGTTAGCTGGAACACATTTTTTTTTTTTTTTTTTTTTTTTGCCAGGCCTGGTACAAGAAGCTTTCCCCATTTACACTGGATACACACACACACTGGCTATATTACCTTCCCTCGCTCCCCAGAAGATTCTGAGTGTTTGGTGTCTTATCTCTGTATAGGAAGGTGAAAAGGGATAACTGGGCCTTCAGCTCTCTTCTGCTATGTTGCCTCTGGGGAGTCTTGGGCACAGGGCAGCTTGTGTCCCTAGATTTTCAGTAGAGCATGCTGAAATTGGGGTGGAGAGCGAGTACTTAAGACCCAGGTCCATGTGGAAGAGGGGATTGCAGACCCAGCTGCTTCCCTTGGGGCAGGGGAGCCAGCTCGGCCACTAGTGGGAACCACTGCCTCCCCCACATGCCTACAGTTCCTCAGAGTCCTTTTAGCACCAGCTCAGTAGATCATGGGAGGGGAACCCAGATAGGTCCTGGGCACAGCTCAGGGGTCTTGAGTACATTCTTGGGAAGAACGAGTCAGGTCCTCACTGAGAAGATGCCCTCTGTAGCTGAGACATCATGCATTCAGTCAGATTATGGTGCCTAGAGCAGGGCCTCACTGCTGTGTCTCCCAGGCCTAAGATTTGGCCACAGTGACAGGAAGTCCACTTTAGGGTGGCTGTTGGGGACTTGGTAAATCTCCTGGCCTGGCCCTGACATCTATGAAACTGCCTGAATTGTGTGATCTTGCTTGGCTTTGGCCTAACTGAAAGGAAGGAATGTGCAGACTGGTTCACTGACACTTAGGAAAAGGTCCGAGCGTGCCCACTTTGCGTGAATAACCCTGGGAGAAGAAGCATCAACCTGTGGGGGTCCAAGGGTGATTTCTGGGGCACGCGGAAGGCCATCTGCCAGTTTGTGCTCCCTGGGTCTGTGCAGCCACAGGGACCTAGGCTCCCTCCCCAAATCCTGGAGCAGGCAACCTACTGCTGATTTCAGCCCTTCAAGTTCCTGCCTCTGTTTCCCCATTTCTTCTCCTCCCACTCCCCATCCTCAGTTAATTATTCAGAACCAGCCAATGTGCACTCCTCCTTCTCTACTGCAGCCTCCCTAACTTGTTCCTCAGCTCGGGTGGGTTAGGGCTTCAGGATGAGGTCTTGTTAACTCAGCTGAGTGATCACCATCAGTGTCCTGACCTCAACAAGCCCTAGTGTGCCTGGCAGCTTGAACAAGTAACCAGCATAAGAAGCCATTATCTGAAGCAACAGAGACAGCTCCCAGAAGCTTTGGGCCCCACTGCCCCCAGCCTTAGTCACATGACTCTCTGCAGGACACTGATCTCCTGGCCTGCTCCATTCTTAGGCACATGCTTCCTGTATTCTTCCTGTGGTACCCAGTTCAGCTGCTAGAATCTTTTTTCCCTACTATTTTTTTTTTTTTTGACAGGGTTTCTTTCTTTGTGTAGCCCTGTCCTAGAACTTGCTCTGTAGACCGGGCTGACCTCACACTCACAGAAATCCATCTGCCTCTACCTTCCTATTGCTGGAATTAAAAGGGTGCACCACTGCCGCCTGGCAACCGCTGACATCTTAAGCTTCCAGCTCCAAACTGCCCAAAGCGTGGCCCCTGCTCCCAGTATCCACCACCTGCTTTCCATGCCAGGGTGGAGCTGTGCCGCAGCAAGTGCTGGGTGCTGGGTCCACAGGGTCCTGCAGGGAAGCCTGATGCTCTTTCCCGCCCTCTGTCATCACAGCGGCTGTTGTGTGCAGACATGGGGAGAACCAGACATTGAGGTCACCTTCTTCCCTGGCCCTGACCCCCCCCCAGGGGAATATAGGAACTTGGGGGTGTTTAGTACACCACAGGGTAGGAAGAGCCTTTTTGTCGAACTAGGAAGACCTTCCAGAAGAGGAGGCCCCACAATTCAATGGCTTCTCTTCTTAGTGTGGATGGAACAGTACCAGGTCCCTAGCCTCCTGGGGTTGGCAGTGACTGCTGGCAGATAACCTGACCTGGACTGTGCAGAAGGCCTCCTGGGCGAGCTGCCCATGACCTCACACGTGTCTGCGTGGACAAGGCCTCCATGGTCAGTTAAGCACAGAGCTACTCTTGGGTAGTTCTGAATGACGGGCTTGCACTCCACCAGCCTTGCCCACGAAAGCCTGGCTTAACTCAGGCTCTGGCTTTCCTCCCAGGAAAATGAGGCCAGGAGTGCACCACACTTGGGGTGGCCAGCTCAGCCTGATACACTTCTGACCCACTACCAAGACCTACCACTGATTTGGTGGACAATGACCCTCAGAGCTGATTCACAGCAGGTTGGGCTAAGCAGTGTTCTAGTGCCAGAGAAGTCAGCATAATAGGAGAAAATCCCGGTGATGAGGACAAACACCATGTTTCTGTTCATCTTGCTCTTGCTTCCTAGAAGCATGTGTCTATCCCTTAAAATTATCACGTTTGTATACTGGGGACACTTGTTGTCCCCAGGCTATCCTGGTAGGAGGATATCAAGAGGAGAGTGTCTGGAGAGAGCCTAACAAGAAGGAGACCCACAGCATCTCTTGAAAGGGTTTGATCTAGGTGGAATAGAGGATCCTATAGCCCACTCCAATCTCACAGTGGTCCAGGAACATGGACATCTACAAATAGGCATGCAGAGTGGAACAATGTGTACACAGGAGCCTGCTGTTCCCACAAAGCTGCATCAAGATGTCACCAAGCCGGGTGTTATTTTAGTCTCAATTATTGTATCTGTTTCACACCCAGTCTGCATAGTGCCACAATGGATGGCCCAAAGGTGGCAGTGTTTGAGGCCCCCTGGACTGATGACTTCTTTGAGGTGGTTCCAGGCCCTAAAGCAATTTCCTAGATTTGTATACAGGAAGTGACCACATTTCACAGATGGTGGCATGTGTCCAATACATGGTATATCAGGTTCTCCTACACATGTACTCCACCTACAGACAGGTGTAGTGTCTTTTCCAGAACCAGATTCATACCAGATCTTATAGGAGGACGGCATAAAGGATTTCAGAATGATACAGGCAAAAGCTACATAGCCAATTGTGAGATTTGTAAGCAGGGTTTTTTGACCTTGGGGTAGAAGGAATTGTGTCTTCCTGTCCATTAAGAGGAGCACGTTTGCTCAGCAATCTGATAACACGAAGAAGCTACAAAGATGCATCTTCCTGGATTAGTCAGGCATTTCTCACGGCAGTTACAGCAATCCCATCTAAGCCTTCTCAGCTGGGAAGGGAACTGAATCAGAAGGCTCCTGTGGCCACAGGAGCTTCCAGCACGGCAGGCGCCCAGGGGCCTCCCACACTGCAGGGCGTGTGCTGTCTAAGCTTCATGACTTTGACTGCCATCGGGGGACTGACTCGTATTCTCCTTGATCCTCACTTTAAAAACAAAAAAGTCCCCAAGAAGTTTGCAGTAGGGCTGAGATCACAGATGCGGTAGAGGCCGTGCTGCTGTCTTTGCTTTCTGCTCCAATCTGATCCCTTTCTTTGACAAAGCATGTGCTGCCAGACCCCATGTCCACCTGGAAAAGAGAACAGGGGGACACTGAACCCTTCAGCTGGAGTGTTGAGGGTGGATGGCAGCAGGTCAGAGAAATGTCATGTCTGAGAAATGACAGGCAATCATTGCAGCCCCAAAGCCATTTATTCAGAGACAAGTAAGACTAAGAACTCAGCTTTCAATGCAAGAGACCAAAAAACAATCCATTCAAAGGGTCATTAAAAATAAGGTCACATAACTGAGTTACACTCATCAATAGTTCAAAAAAACAGTCTTTGGTAAGACTAAAAAAATTAAGTAAGACTTTGAAAGTTTGGTTTAAAACAAAACTAACAACAAACATAAGACAGAAAGACTAACAAGGAAGAGACTAAGACTAAAGTGGGAAGAACAGCCATGTGACTTTTGCCAAAAAGAAAAAAAAAGAAAAACCTAAGTGAAATATATGATTTGACTTGATTTGATTCTTTCAGAGAGTCCCATTACACAGTCCAGACTGTCTGCAAAATCACAGGCATTTGCAGCCATACGCAGCCATGAAGTATATGGACTTTCTAAGTAAATTTAAATGACCCAAATTGGCTCATTAGAAAGAAAAATATGACCCAAGAAAGAGTTAATTTTTCTAACCTTCAAGAAGTAATGAGTTCTTGTATGAGATTAATTATTTTGAAGCCTGCGAAGAGATATTACAGCTCATCTTACAGGAACCATGGGGCCAAAACCAGAGAAGCGCTCAGTCACTCAACAAAAATAAAACTAAGTAAGATGGTAGCAGATTTAATTCAGCTAAATATTATAAGAGTAATATACATAAATAAGATTATCCCAAAAATGGAAGGAAGATTCAGATTAGAAAATATTTTCAGGGGCAGAAGAGATGGTTCAGCAGTTAAGAGCACTTGCTCTTGCAGAGGACCCAGGCTCAGTTCCCAGCACCTCCATAACTCCAGTTCCGAGATAGCCAACACCCTCTTCTGACCTCTGTGGGCCCCAGGCACACAGTTGGTGCACAGACTTTTATATGCAGGCAAAACACTAAAGCACATAAAATAAACTTTTTTAAAAAATATAAAAAAATTTTAAGGGAAATATTTTCATCTATGGCTGGAGAGATGATTCCGTGAGTAAATCGGGAAGAGAGCAGAGTGGAGGAAGGAGAGGGGCAAGTTCAGACCTACTGTTCCAGAACAACCTCTGACTTAGAGTTTAGTAATCTCGCGGCAGGTGACAAGTCTAGAGAAATAGACTCTTGTGCCTGGTGTCAAAGATGTTGGTCTCCAACAACTTCTGTAGGAATCAAGCCGCTCTGTGCGGAGAGTGTAGCTCAGTGGGATTGTGCTTGGTTGGATTCTGACACCACAGTAATGCAGGAAACAAAACCAGTAAAAAGGCCAGAGTAGATGAATGCCGTGAGCTAGGACCAGCATGAGTGACTGTGGCAGAAACAGGTCCTGGGCGTGCCTCGATGCTGCCGCTGAAGCCCAGCCTGTAAAGCAGCCGTGCTCTGCACAACTCAGTGACCAGTGCAGGGAATAAGAAGCCCTGAGGACGATGGAGCAGATCTGAGAAGGAACCTAACAGAAGTCCTTGCTGGAGAAAGGGTCGATGTGAGAGGCAGACTGCAAAGGCAGCCTGCAGTGACTGCACCGGGGACAAGGATGCATCGAAGAAGAGTCCAGGGAGAGAAGAAAAGAGGAAAGGCAGCCAGAGTCCACGAAGTGGGAGCTGGCTCTGTAAAGATGGCTGATACTTACTTCCCCAGGGTCCTCAGCTTAGAGGAAGGACCCAGCCCTATCTCTTGAAATGACAAAAAGGGTATGATAAGGGCTTTGCTATGGCTCCTCCCCACTTAATCCCTTCTTCCTGCCTAAGGTTCCTAAAAATCAAGCAGTTGTCAAACGAGGGCAAGGAATTGGGGCTGGGAGCCTGGGGTGGGGTGGGAGCTTTGACCACATTACCCTGCATCTGGCAGGGCCCTTTCCCTGCAATGCCAAACTCAGAGGAGTATTGCTTGTATCATAGCCTGTGGGAACATACTTTAGAGTTGGCTGGTGCACTGTCTGTGTGACTGCAGGCACCCAGCACTCATGCACTCACGGAGTTTTCCAGCTTTGACCAGGAGTTTTTTTTCTTCCTTTGTGTTTTCTTTCCTCTCACTTTTCTTCCCTGGAGATGGATGGGCATCCATCATCAGCTAGAGGGTTTTATGGAACTATGAAAGGAAGCTAATAGCTCTGTAAAGAAGAGCCAGTTACCTGGGAAACTTTCCAGGTATGTTGTGTTCCTGGCAGCTCTGGGAGGCCTGGCAGAAAGGCCACAGCATTCACATTGAGATGGAGCACGATCTAGGTATGAGTGTTCAGATATGTGAATGTGCCTGTTCTGCCCTCTTCTAGGGACACTTCCTGGGGTACTTCTTATCCTCCAGGGACCAAGGGACCGCCCTCAGAGATGGGCATTTGGGCACCATTGTTGATGACCTGTGATTCCCAGGACTCTTGCTGAACTCAAGAGTACAGTTGGTTAGGCCCTGATCACTGACCAGGAACCAAATACTGTACCATTCTGTTCTGGGATGCTGTATGGCCTCATCAAATGTTAGCTCACCCACCCTTGGCTGCCCTCTTCCTGTCTCGTCCTGATTGGAGTGTTTTGTGTACCTGCCATTACTGGATTTCACTAGGTCCAAGCAGGCCTCTCCCAATCCACCCCATTGGAAGGGAGCCGAGAAACCGACTGCCCCCTCATCCTCACTAAAGCCTCCAGCTGCTGTCTGTGTTGTTCGTGCCCCTGCATGCCCCTGGGGAAGCAAGTCTGGCCCCATGAGAAGTCTGAGTCACAGATGCTGTCACCAAACAGGGACATAGCAGGCAGGGAGGCTGCACTATTCTTAGAGTCGCTTACTGTTGCTCTAAGGAACCACTAAGAGAGCAGCTCAGATTAACACTGCCTGTTTAGGAGTGCTGTCTGCCTGGAGAGGGAGCACCGAGCCAGCCGTTTGCCAGGCTGCCTTTCTTAGAGACCTACTAAGTGCTGCCTGGAGCCTGCTGCATAAAGAATGAGCCCCACAGATAGATGCCTTGTTCATTTGCTTCTCTAGCTCCTGGGGCTATAGCAACCGATGAGTCAGCTGAGCTGTGAGGGGTAGAGAGGAACCAGGAGTAAAAACAAGTCATTTCAGAGCAGTTCAGGTTCAGACAAGGCTCCAAGAGGGACCAGGTGAAAGCTGGAGCCACACAGAAGAAGGGCAAGAAGAGTGTGCCATGGACTGGGGCCGGGATGATGACAAAGAGCAGATGTGCCCAGGCTCGGGGACGGATGGAGACCAGGGTACAACAGCAGCTCAGTGGCAGTGAGAGGGGATTTGTGTGTCCAAGAAAGCAGCAGCCAGGGCGGCAGTGCAGAGGTGGGGTCGTGGCTTGTAAGTGGGCAGGCAGGGCTGGGGCTGCAGGGACTTGAGCAAAATCTCACCCACAAGACGGGAAGCCATGGCTGGGTTTGCCTGAGAGCTGGGGAGGGTGGGAAGAAGTCAGGGTCTGGGTCCCTCTTGTTAGGAAACTTTTCACAGCTCTCTCTTGTGGTCCCCAGCAGAACTTTGGATTGTCATTGTAGCAAAATATGCAATTTCAAAGTGCCTTCTGGTCTAGTTCTATTTAGTTCTGCCGGGCTCTGCGGCTTTACGAACAACGCTACAGTACTAAGTGGAGGTGGTGCATGCATTAACCCTGGCACTGGGGAGGTAGAGGAAGGCGGATCTCTGAGTTCAAGTCTGGCCTGATCTATAGAGTGAGTTCCAGGACAGGCTCCAAAGCTACAGAGAAACCCTGTCTGGGATAGGGGATACAACCACACAGTGTGAGTCATCGTCACCAGCTACCTCCAGAGGGTCCCACCTTTCAAAGCTGAAGCAAGGGTCCATTGACTACCCCCCCAACACACACACACACACACACACACACACACACACACACACACACACACACTGCCATTCTACTTCCAGTCTCTGTAGATGGAACTGCTCTAGCCAGCACATAGAAATAGAATCATCCATCTTTGGGGACTGGTCTTTTCATTTCATCCATGTCAACAGGGGTTAGTACTTCCACTTGAGAGCTGAATAATATTTCTCATCAGTTTTGATGACATGTGTGCTACTTGCCTCCCAGCGGCTGGAAGCTTCCTGAGTACTCCTGTTTTGATCCCCAGGATCTCAGTGCCCATCACAGAATCTGGCTCCTGGTGACTGCCTGGATTTGCTAGGGGTATAAAGTTGAGACTGTCAGAGTTGAGTCTTCTTAGATGAGTTTAGGAGGTTGTGTTGAGCTAGCGGTGAAAGACCATGTTTGCCAGGCAGTGGAGCTTTGGTTTCTAGACTGACCTGAGGGGATACATGAGATGTCCCCAGGCCTCTGTCTGGGGAATAGAGCTGAGTATAGAGGGTCGCGTTTTAGAAAGGCTCAGGGCTAGGGTTCTTCCTTCTTTGCTCACCCTTTCAGTTAATTTTAAAGGTTAGCATACAAATGATGGGTCTTGTTGTGGTGTTTAGTATAGGCATGTCATTATACTTTATTACTAGTCCTCTCCCACAATTCTCCCTGCCCTTCCTCCCCCCCCCCCCACATCCGTCCCCTTCCTCCCCATGCCAGCCTTGGTTTCTAACATAATCAATGTCATTCAGTATATTACAAAAACCCCCAAGTAGCCCCTCTCTGATGGAATTTAATTAGAACTCTGCCTCAGCCAGAGTTCTACAAAGTCAACAGAAAGAAAATGAGGCCAATAATCTCTTTAAGTGACATGTCTTTGGGGAAAGCCTTCAAGCCGCTCTGTTCCTTCCTAGCTCGTGCAGATCAGATGGCATCCCCGTTCAGCCTCCAGTAAATATCACTAGCTCTCAATATACGCTGTTCAGTTCTGGTGTCCTTGATTCCTTCCTGCCATGGAGACACCCTTGCCTTTTATGCCCGGAAAGATTGTTCTGGAAAAGCACGGGTATAAGAGCATTTATGCATCATACAGTGTTATTATCAGTACTTGAAGAATATGTATACAAATGGAGGCCCATTAAGAAGTTGATGGTTCAGTTCTCAAGCTGTTTTCCTGACTGGATTCTCACCTCTGAGAGACTGAGTGAGGTCACCTCGGTTATAAACCAGGGCCATTGACACAAAGAGTAGCATCGTTCAGCTATGAAAAGGAATGAAGCCCTCATATGATACAACATGAGCCTTAGACATAAGGCCAAGTGCAAGAAGCCAGACTCAACAGTCCTTGATGATTCCAGGTACAGGATGGGTCCTGGATAACACAAATCCATACAGATAGAAAGCAGATTAGTGGAGGCCATGGAGGGGTGGGATGGGCTACGGCAGTGGGGAGAGACTGCTAAGGACTGTAGGTTTCTTTGTGGGCAGAGAAAATACTTTGGAATTAGATAGTGGTGATGGTTGCACAGTTCTGAATATATTAACAACCACCTTAGAGTGTGAACTGCTGGCCATGGGCGGAGCTTCTGACTCAGGGTAGTGGGAGGAGGGGTTGCTACAGCCCGAGCGTGGGAAGTGGTCTGTAAATCACGACCTAAGGTTTTCATGATGTGCAGCTCCAGAGTGGGACTGTTGTGTGCGGTCAGTGGGGCTGCAGAGCTCGCTTGAGGGTCACAGGTGGTGCCCCAGGAGAGCAGTGTCAGGCACACTGCGTGGTTTCCCTTCCGTTCTCTTCACGGAACTCTGATGAACTGAGGGCACGTGGGAGTTGAAGACTGATACTCTGACTCTTAGCCATGCTGATTGCTCTAACGTCTGTCTTAGAGAACATTCCCTTGATTGTAGTTGAGGAGCACTGAGCAGTTTCTCAGAGTGAAAGGGTTCCAACGCTCTTTATGATGCCCAGAGGCAGCTGGACCTGCACCTGCTAGCCGTGGGGATCGGAGCTGCAGAGTTGTGTGCCTTTGTGGTCCATAAGCAGGAAAGCTTTAAAGGGCAGGGATTGGAACCCCAGCTCCTGGATTCTCCAGACTGAGGTGAGCTCCACAGGGCTGCTTGAAGACCTCACACCCTTGCTGGTTTGGAAGCAGAAAGAAAATTAGAGCTTGCAGCTGGCAGGCCCCTGAATAAGTCAGAGAAGCTGGTGCTGGAATCTTGTGCCCAGAGGACACCAGTGGAGGTTCATTGGTGGCTGTGTTGGCCAAGTGAGTGGGAAAACATTGTTCAGACAGAAATATAGGGTCATGGGTTGAAACCATCCGACTGCAAGTTCCAGGGCCCTGTAGCAGTGCTCTCTGATCATTAATGCAGCAGTTAATGAAAGGTGCTATCTACTAAGGATCCCCACCCTTAGATACAGGAAGGTCACCGAGGCCCTTGATCTGTGAAGTTTTGGTGGAGTGGGGAGAGTATACCAAAGTGGGTTGGAAAGAGACGTGGGGATAGCAACTATTATTGATCTTCAGAGGGACTTGTTAGCTCAAATATCAGGAATGAGGTTGGACTGAGGAAGTATAGTTAGAGGGACCAGGGATTTTGGCTTTATTTTTGCTATTACAGTGGTTGTTCACATTTGACTTCTCATAGAGGTGAGGGAATCTCCAGCAGATGCCAGGGCTTGGGGAATGCTGCGGGGGAAGATTCCTGAATGACAGGAGGACATGGGACCTGTTGCCTATATCAGCCTTCAGGTGGAACAGAGATAGTCCACCTGTTTTCAGGAGAGTGGGTTTGGAGCAGTGGAGTTGCTCCAGTTTGATGGAGGGGGTTTGAAGGTATAAAGAAGACATACAAAATCAAAAGTGGGGAGTGTGGAAACTTGCTCAGTGTAGAGGGATCACAGGAGCCCCTGTGGTATCACAGCCCTCCTGAGTTATCACATGAGCAAGGTTGGCACACAGAAGGGTGAACCCACAATGGTGAGGTGGCTACTAGTAAAAATCTAGCTGACAGCATCCTAACAGGTCACAGCTCTTGTTGCCTAGTCAGGGGGGTGGAGTTACCAGGCTGGGAACTGTGGGCAGATGATGAGGCACCTTAGGTGCTGTCCCTGGCAGCTTCTGTGTTCCTCCTCTGGTTTTACAGCAGCAGCAGGAGCGGCAGCAGGTGACCCCCTAGTGCGTGCCTCTGGTAAAATCCCCTCTGCACTACAAGTGTTAGCTCCATGGGTTCAGGGCAGGCAGGGTTAACCATTCTGACTGGCACCAGTTTCCATGTGGGCCTGGATGGGGGAATTCCTCAGCCCTTGACAGCAGCGGTGTCCAGCTCTGCTTGTGGGATGTGTCCGAGAGTCTTGTCCCTCCAGGCTCAGCAGCTCTCTTGAACTCAGATGACCCGGGCCTGCAGCTTCTCCTCTCTCGGTCTTTCCAGCCTTCCATCCCTCTGCAGCCGCAGCTGTCCATCCCCTTCTCTAATCCTTGCCATCTCCCAGCTCCCGTGTTCCTGCCCCGACTGCTCCTCTCCTACCACTGCTGCCGTTCCTCCTCTGCCTCTGCTGCTTTTTCATGTTAACTCCTGCTCTGCACTACTATACATTGGAAAAAAAAAGAAGACTTTCATTGAGAAGCCATGTAACAGCAGCAGGGCAGCATGCCTAGGAGATACCCAAAAAGAGCACCCTGCTTTACAGCCAGAGAAGGGATGCTTGGCACTGATCATACTTGAACCTCACATGCAAGTGAAAGCGTGTATTCTCACCTATCACAGCTGCCTCTTTGGCCCTGTCACACCAGGGGAATGCCCCACTTTGGTTAGATGGAAAGGGTTCACAGAGCCTCGTTATAGCAAAGGACTGCAGGAATTGGAGCAGGCAGCTGTGATCACTGTATAGTTTCCCCCAAGGCACCATGGAGTGTTCAGGATGCTTGGGCTTTTGGCATATAAGCAATCTGGCTGTAATTTGTCAGTCCTTTGGTTCAAAGCAGCTGGGGCAGCAAGGGAACATCCAACAGCTGCCAGCTAAGAAGTCATGTCCCACCCCGTGTCTTTGCTTATCTATGGTAGAATGGATGCTTACAGCAGGAACATAGAGAGTTTAGCAGTAAGAGTATATTTGTTTTGTTTTGTTTTGTTGGTTTTTTGAGACAGGGTTTTTCCATGTGTATTTCAGGCTGTCCTGGAATTAGCTCTGTAGACCAGGCTGGCCTCCAACTCACAGAGATTCGCCTGTCTCTGCCTCCCGAGTGTTGGGGTTAAAGATGTGCATCACCACCACCCAGCTCAGTAAGAGCATTTTAAACTAGATTTTAGCAGTGCTGAGTTCCCATCGTATCTCATGATCACAGGATTCATGCCTGTTTGGGAGTAAAAGATCCCTAGACTCCCACCTGTGCCTCTTAGGAGCTCTGACATTTTGGGACTCCTCAAAAGTTTGAGTTTCCATTAAGGGTTGAGAGAACTGAGGGAGGCTTTAGGATAGTACCTGCAGCCCAATACATTCTTACAAATGTTCCCCAGACTTCCTTGCCCTGAGGTGCTCTCATCTCAGGGATCCTCCCTCCTGAAAGCTCATGAACTAGGGACTCTGCCCCTTAAAGGAAGGCCTTTTTCTCAGGCCAGCAGGCTTCCTGAAGCTGGAGGATGCCAGTCTGCTGCTGAAGGAAAGACAAGACTAAGAACAAAGAACTCTACAGCAAGCCCCAGGTTCCCTCTGGGCACAGCCCAGCCTGCAGAGGTATTTTGGCCATGCCCACTGTTCAGTGGGAGCACCAGCCCCATAGGCCAGGTGGCAGTGGTTGCTATGAGCACCAGTCTCCAGGAGACTGGGTGGAGTATCAGCTAGTTCCAGGCCCCGGAGTCTGAGACTCAGTGTCATATTCTCATACAAAGGCTTTCTCTGCCCTTGTCATCTTAGTTGAGGCTGCAGCTTTGGCAGCCACTCCAGGTAGTGGGAGTAATAAGGACAGGGCTTTCCTAGCCCACTGTTGGCCTTAAGCAGAGTACCACCTTCTCAAGGCTGTTTGGTCCTCAGTACCTGCTGCTTCTCTGAAGCCGTCCTAGGAGTGAGATACCACACAGAGATCCACAGCACTGTGATACCCCAAAGTGCCTGCTGGGCCATGGAGTCTTGTGACAAGTCCCACGGTGGCTTGGCAGTCACCCCAGTGTGGCACCCCAGGTGCATGGTGGTGGGATTTAGGGCCCTCTGCAGAGCTTCAGGTTGAGTGCATCAGTACTCAGAGTTTGGGGCTGAGCCCCTCCCTTTATTCTCCACAGTAATAGAGGGCTGTGTGCCACTCAGAAGAGTGGAGGATACTGGAAAAGGGAGGGCATAATGGCTATGTACTCTAGCTTCATCTTCTTGGCCCTAGCCCCTGCCCAGAATGGCTAAACAGCTAGAGGAAGAGAGGCCTGAGCCAGGATCAGCCTCTGAAACCTAGTATGAGCCTGCAACCTCAGTCTCTCCATTATAGAACTGGACCCTCCTTGTCCTTACCTCAGGCACACTTTCCTCAAGAGAGGCCTCGGGGCTGGAGTGTAACTCAGTGGTAGATGCCTGCCTGGTGTATATGAGACTCAGGGTACAATATTTGGTATCAAGAGAGTGAAGGGCAGGACTTAGGGGCTTTGGGGTGATGTGCTTTTTCCTTCTAAGGCTGATGTCATACATCCAGAGAAGCTGTACCTAAGGCATTCCACATCTAGGGGCTGGTTCACTTCTACCCCTCTGTGGCCCTTTTCTCACCCTTTCATCACTAGCCACAGATGCACAAGTTAGGAGATTGCTGTTGTGCTCTTTGGCTCCTGCTTGGAAACCAGGGGTTTGGGAAACAGAGAGAAGCAGTAGGATTCCCTGGAATAGGAGACCAAGGGACCAGCTGGTTCTTGCACATACACACATAAGTGAGTCTCAGACCCTACCATGTGGTTCCCTGTTTCCCTCTAAGCTGCCAAAGTCCAGGCTCCTACTGACCCTTCTTTAAGCAGCTTCCAGACTTAATACCCAGAACATAACTGAATTGTGTTTGGATGGGTTCCATCGTCTGTGTCTGCTTAGCCTTACTCCTGACTCCCATCTGTGACGTCAAACCCCAGCTAATCCCGGAAAAACAGATTTAAGTTCTGTAAACTTGATTCTCTTGCCTTCCCTCCTTCTCAGGATGTCTCGAGGACCTGCCCTGTGTTCTCCCTTCCCTTGGAGCCTTCCCAAGTAATGCTCCATAAGCTCTCACACATGCCTTCAGCTGGCAGGCTCTACCTATGGAGTTTGGCTCTGCCCTTCCCTGCAAGACTCATTCATTTGGGAAGATCTTTGGGCTAGTAGTTTAGGAGCCCAGCCAGTTTTCTGCACTATGTGAGAGGCTGGGACTTGATTTCTAGAATGACATCCAGCACACCTCCCTCTGCCTGGTCTCTGACTTGTAAGCAGCTCATACACTGCACTCTGTCTAGGGTTCCACCTGACTGTTTCCATGGTGTCCCTGGATACCACACCAAGTGGTCCCACTCTGACACACTCTGACCATGTCGGACCATCAAGGACACTGAAGAATTCGGGGATGGTCTCCTGGAGTCTGAAGCTCGAAGGTGTCAGGAAAGGGCCTGTTTGAGGTTTCAGAGTAGGCCCTGTCTTGCCTAAATGGTTCTATGAAGGGTATGCATTGCGGAGATATGCGCATACTGGTCTAGTTTCCACTAAGAGGCCTCTGGAGACCTCCATTTTCCATCTTGTCTCTTGTTGTCCCAGGCCCTGAAAGCCACCCCATGGCCAGCAGGAACTATAATTTTGTCTATGCTGTCATGACTCCAGCAGGAATGAGACAAAGCGAGTCTGTCTCCTGCCCAGGCTGCTATCATGAGGTTGTTTGAGCTAGGGTTTGACCGAGGTAAGGGCAGAGACATCAGACACAAGTTCTGTTCCTTCTCCACATGGGGTGCTCCCTGGCCTCAGGCTCATCAGGAACAAAACCAGAGGGGCTGTCAGGCCAGATAAAGGCTATAATATTAATCAGCCAGACCAAGAGGAGCCATGTGTGGCTGTCAGGCCAGCCAGCAAAGTACCTGTGACAAGGCATTTCTCCTTAAGGCCTCAGCCCCAAGGTCCAAGTTAGTGGGTTTAGTGTCTGCTACTGGGAGTGGCATCCCACCCAGGGATGGCCATCTGCCTATGATTGGCCTTCTGGATCCCGACAGGCCAGCAGCAATACCAATGGGTTGAACATTGTGACAGTGGGTTGAGACTTGCTGTGCTATATCACATTTCATCCACAGGACACCCCAGAAGGTGTTCTCACCTCTGTTTGTAGGGGAGAAAACAAAAGGTCAAAACAGCAGGCAGTTGGCTCCAGAGTGAGTCATAGCCAAGAATGGCAGGTGTGGCAATGACCTTCATCTCTGTACCACTGTCCTTCTTTGCCCATTTGCACACTCAGCTCCAACTCTGCTGTTCAACATCAAGTCATGTAGACAAGTACAAGTATAAGGTACCCAAATTCTACTGACAGGGCAACCTCCCTCACCAGCATCCAGGAAACGTGCATAGGGACATGCCTACGCTAAAAGTAAGAATGATTTTTTCCCCAAATTTTAAGGGTTTTTTTCTTGAGCTCTACAATTTTCTCTGCTCCCCTCCCTGCCTCTCCCCTCCCCCCTTTAGCCCTCTCCCAAGGTCCCCATGCTCCCAATTTACTCAGGAGATCTTGTCCTTTTATACTTCCCATGTAGATTAGATCTATGTAAGTGTTTCTTTTCTTTCTTTCTTTCTTTCTTTCTTTCTTTCTTTTTTTTTT
>NC_022010.1:13398513-13401023 GCF_000317375.1 Microtus ochrogaster
AGGATTGTTTTGGCTATCCTGGGTTTTTTCTTTTCCATATGAAGTTGAGTACTCTTCTTTCGAGATCTGTGGAGAATTTTGCTGGGGGATTTTGCTGGACATTGCATTGAATCTGTAGATTGCTTGGGGGTTTTTGAGCTGAAAATCAGGGCTGGGGTATGACCCAGTAGCAGAGCAGCTGCCTGGCATGTGCAATCCGAGTCTGATCCCTAGCACATTATCAGCTTTGTGTTAGCATACATGTGACCTCACATATTTAAGATATACTTGCCTTTAGCCAAAGACACATCTGTATTATTCAGGGTTCTCTAGAGAAACAGAACCAATAGAGTGAGTCTATTTATATTAAAAAGGAATTTATTTGAGTAGCTTACAGACTGTGGTTCAGCTATTCCAACAATGACTGCCTCCCAAGGGAAAAACCAAGAATCTGGTAGTTGTTCAGGCCTCGAGGATAGTTGTCTCAGCTGGTCTTCAGTTTTCACCAGAATCCCAAAGAAATAGATAGACTCTAATGCCAGTGAAGAGATGCAGTGGGATAGATGCACTTGCCAGCAAGGCTGCGGAGGCAAGAAGGCAGAAGACAAAAGCTTCCTTCTTCCGTGTCCTTTTATGTGGGCTACCACCAGAAGGAGTGACCCATATTTAGGATGTAATTTTCTGACCTCAAATAACCCAGATTTAGGGTGAGTCTTCCCACCTCAGATGATCCGATCAAGAAAGTCCAACAGGGGTCTACCACACTGCTTGGGCTTTAGCTGATTCAGGTTGACAGCCACAACTAGACATCACATTAATTGCATATATCTAAATAAAATGAGGAAGAATTGCTAAACTTCAGAAAGATATTTTCTTCATTTTATTAACAGTCCTCAGAAGGTTAAAGGAAAAAGGCTTTTTTAAAGAGATGCAGTTCAAACACCCATTCCATTAATGCATTTAACATTGCCATTCAGTGTTCTTAGCATATAATATTTTGAACTTGTAGATTATGATAGAGGGCATGTAACAGAAAAGTTTCATTTTAAAGGGTTGAGCTATAGCTCTGTGGCATGTAGCACGAAGAATAAACACTGAGAGACAGATATTGGGGTTCAAGCTGAAGATCAGAGGAGCAAAGCAGCCACACCAAGACCTTACCTCTACCAAGACTCAGACAAATATAGGCAGATCTGGCAATGCTCTCCACCAACTTCACACTCCACATTGCACTCAGTTACTGTCTCTTTTTCTTTGTATGCCTCTCTCCATCCAGCCATATCACTCCTGTCTCCACCTCCCCGTGGGATCCCAAGTACTTGGATCACCTTTGTGTGAGCTCTGTTTCTCTTTTAGACAGATTCAGTCTTGTATAGCCCAGGGTGGCCTTAAACTCACAGAGAATCACCTGCCTCTGTTTCCCACGTCCTGGGATTAAAGGTGTGTGCTGTCACTCCCTGGCCTATATGGCTGCTTTGCCACTACATTTCCCCGCCTTTTTTTTTTTGTCTAAAATAAAAAAGGTTCTAGGAAATATAAGAAAAACTACATATAATAAGTGCAATAACTATATAAAATATATACAGGCAATAAATACATCAACAATGTCTATCTAGTACATTTGCATTTGACAAATTCAGAGAAAATACACCATATCCATCCTATCTTGGTGAGTCCAAAGTCTTTCTATCATAACTTGCTTCCTACATCTGGTAAACAAGGAAAACTATAACTATCTAGTCTTTAACTCCCTCAGAGACACAAGAAGAAAAATATTATTAACTGAGTAAGCAGGAAGTACAAGTAAGTGACTTTCAAAACATGTGAGAAATGACAGAAACAGCTGGCTGCCTGGACAGTCACCCAAAATTCCTTTGCAATGTTGGGACATCCATCTTTGGCCTGCAGGCCTAGAATATCTGACAGACTTTTCTGTGAAGCAGGATATTCTGAAGAGCTGTCTCTCCTTGTCTTGACAATGTTTGACAGTCACTTTCTTTTGTGTCCTACTTGTCCAATTAGGACAGCATACTGTCAGCATTTTCTTGCCCAGTGACTTACTTTTTCCACAAAGAAAGCAAACTCCATGTGTAGTTTCTTCGATGCCCATCATCTTCTCTAAAGTAGATTGTTGCTGCCAGAGGTAGACAGGTCTTATTGTCATAAAAAAAAAAAAAGAACCTTTGTTATTAAACTATCTTAAACGCCATATTCTGTAGATCCCTGAAGTGTCTGAAGATGACCTAATGTGACTACAAGTTTAATTATACTAGGTGACTAACTATTAACTTGCATTTCCTTTCTATGTTAAACAGTTTGTAATAATAATTTTAAGGACTATAAATTCCTATTACATTGTTAAATGAGTTGTATAGGTACAATACCGTGAACAAGAGTAGAAATGTAAGTACAGTATGTTCTAACATAATTAATCTCAAATTTGTATCAGTACACAAAATTGGTATACAATATACAAAATCCAATCCAATATAAAACATTTAAAACTAGTGGTTGCTTTTTTTTTTTTTTTT
>NC_022010.1:13401478-13415432 GCF_000317375.1 Microtus ochrogaster
GAGTTCGAGACCAGCCTGGTCTACAGAGCTAGTTCCAGGACAGGCTTCAAAGCCACAGAGAAACCCTGTCTCGAAAAACCAAAAAAAAAAAAAAAATCCACCATTTTATTCTATCATATCTGTATCCCCCCTTTTTTTCCTTTTCAAAACAAGAACTCTGAATCTGTTCTCCTTCGTTCAACTTTCCTCCTGGCCTTAACCGATAACACCTAACTTGTAATCAATCCCAATAAACAATGACAAATATCCATAACTCATTGAACAACCAAAAACCACCCCCTACCTCTTGAGAATGTGGGTGTCATAGTCTTAAATCTACTTCCTGCTGTCTGGGGGCAATGGTATCTGTAGAGGATCCTGAAAAGAAAAATTCGAGTCAATTGTCAAGTCCTGGGAGAGGTGGCTATATCATTTGCTGTCCAGTCTCTGCAAAATGGGAAAGTGCAACCTTGACTCAAGTCCTGGCTAGAGTATTCTGTTAGACTGGTTCATCTCAGCTAGCCACCTCAAAATTGTTCTAAACAGTTTGTAGTCCAAAGCCGTCCTTTAGGTGGTGTTTTTCAGCTTTGTGGTGTTATCATAGTCCTGGAGGAATTGTCATTGTGGAGCTCCGTCTTCCTCATGGAGACTTCAAAGGTTGCTGTTAGGCGTGCTCATGGTTCACTGCAGAAAACTGATAGAAACTCAAACCTGAAATCATGTACAGGAAGGCAGATAAAACCTTTTTCTAGAATTAGTTACTACTCTATATGACCATTAATATCATGACAAAAATAGTAGAATATATATATGTTAATCTTATAAAACTTATAACTTAAGAAAAGCTGTTAAAGAGTCAATATAAAACCAAAGGATTATGAGATTAGTAGTAATAAAATAGTCCTTAAGTATTTTTTTTCTTCTGTTCCATATCAAGTGGTTCTTCTGACATGAGACAGAGATTTTAGATTTCACTTTATTAAGCATTCTTGGGTTTAGAGAAGGAGAGAGCCACACGCCTACTCCAAAGCCAGCTTTAATCTTTAATTGGACTGGGACCACAAAAAGACCATTTGTATTATATGTCTGTAGAGAACAGCAGAAACAAGCATTTGGGAAAATTTATCAAATTTTATCCTGTCGGAAATGTGATATATCAATAGGCCAATTTACTCTTTTTCTTCAGACATTTTTTTGTGGATAATTTGTCCCTTTTCTTCAGATGTCTCATTCGTCCAGTGGTCTTCAGATTCCTTTATTCCTGAAAAGACAGAAACAAAACCCTTCCCCATCTCTAATTTTGGAGAGATTCTCTTTTGGCAAGTTATATTGATCAATTGAAAACCACCCCTGTCTCTAAATGCCACCCCCCTCAAAAAAATAAAAAAGATGTGTCTCTTGTTCAAATCAAATCTTTCAATTTTGATGATATCCATAGCTTTTCTTCTCCTGTGGAAACAAAAGCAAAATCCCTCCCCTAACATAACACATGTCCTGGTTTCCATTCTGAGGTCAGTACATCTTTAAAGTTTATCAACTGATTTAATTCTGTAGTATTTTTTCTACTATCCAGTGTCTCTCCGTGGCTGTTGCTCCTTTCTCATTAGCATTTAGAAAATTCAAAGTTAATAAAGCATTATGCAATCTATTTCTGGGAGTATTTATTATCCCTTTCTGTTTATTTAACATAGCCTTTAGAGTTCGATTTGATCTTTATATAACTGCCTGGCTTGTAAGATTTTGTGGTATACCTGTAATATGCTTTGTATTATAATAAACAAAAAACTGTTTCATTTTTAGAGACATATGCTGGAGCATTATCTGTCTTTATTTGTGCAGGTATACCTGTGATGGTCATAACTTCTAGCAAATGTGCGATTACTGAATCAGCCTTTTCCAAACTCAAAGCAGTTACCCATAGATTTCAGGGACTCACCTTTGGTCATCCAGCTTGCGTCATTATGCAGCAAGTGCCTTTGCCCACTGAGCAACCTTGACCATCCAAAGTGGTCCTTTTGTTACAACTCATGGGCTGTCATATGCACACAGAGTTCACAGCTTATATTCTTTTTGAAGATTTATTTTCATAATTTGTGTGTGTGTGTGTGTGTGTGTATTCATGCATGCATAAAAGTACAGATGCTCACAGAAGCTATAAGACTCCCAAAGCTGGAGTTAAGCTGTGAGCTCTCTGACACAGGTACTAGGAACCAACCTCAGGTCCTCTGTAAGAGAATCAAGTGTTGTTAACCACTGAGCTCTTGGTTGTCTATCCTGTAGGCCTATGTATGATGAATATATGATGGCATATGCACCACATCATATGAAGCAGTTTACCTAGCCTAAAAAAAAGTCTGTCTTTGACTCTTCGTCCCGCACTAATTTCTCTATGTAATGAACCAACTTCTGTGCTGTGTAAGTTGAGTCAGTTACATTTCTACTTCATTCTTCCACTCCCAGTTTTCGTTAATTACATTATTGTTTGTATACATTGTTGATGCTACATATGTTACTTCAGTAACTATAATTGCCAAAGTTTCAAAGTTACTTTGTTTACATCATGATTTTGCATGGATGAATTTACAATTTTATCTTTTGATTTGTTGGGTTTTAATACCAGATAACATTTTTAAAGAAGTTATCCTATCCGTGTCTAAGCCTCCAAATTCAATATTTCAGAGTATTAGCTGATCACACCTAAATGACTGTTTAGCTGGGTATGAGGTTCTGATTCCTAAGTTCTGCCTCTTAAAGCTCTGCAGATATTACTGCACAAGCTTCTAAAACTGTGTTATGAAGTCTGATTCTCTCCAATCCTTTTCTCTGCACCTCCTACTTATACTTCTTTTTACCTATCCTTTAAAGTCAGTGAATCTTTCAGAATATGTTTTACTATTATTTGTAGCATCAGTTTTTTTCACTAGCAGATAGAATGTAAGCTAATCTGTAGGGTTAGGCCTTATTTTATAATTCATTTATTATCTTGTTACATTTAAGAAATCTTAGAGGCTCTCGAGAAGACTCAGAGGGTAAAGCGCTTGCTGTGCAAGCATGAGGACCTGCATTCAGATCCCAGCACCCACATAAAGGCCAGACCTAACTGCGTGCAACTGTATTTCAGTTTTGGTGAAGTGGGGAGAGACAAGGAGATCCTGAGGGGTCACCCTTCAGTCACTACCATCAAAATAGTGAGCTCCAGGTTCAATGAGATACACTGTCTCAAATACTAGAGGAAGGTAACAGAGGAAGACACCTGACATTGACCTCAGGCTCCATGTGTGCACACATACACATAAACAATTTAACTGCTTATGAAGAAAGTTTTTGTGACCTATTTCAGTGCATAGGTCCCCTGTTATTATCTTATTTTACTCCAGTTACATGTGTGTTCGCATTTCTGCTGCTTCCATAGCTGCATTCTTGTCTTACTCTCCAGTTGACTGTGTGATTTCCTCTACTCCTCCCACACTTCTCGCTGTTCATGTTGTGTTTTGCCTATCCATGATTTCATGTACCTCTTTGTTTTGTTTTGTTTTTTTTTTCGAGGCAGGGTTTCTCTGTAGCTTTGGTTCCTGTCCTGGAACTAGCTCTGTAGACCAGGCTGGCCTCGAACTCCCAGAGATCCACTTTCCTCTGCCTCCCGAGTGCTGGGATTAAAGGCGTGCGCCACCACCGCCTGGCTTTCATGTACCTCTTTTAAAAACATGAGCCATATTTTTTCTTTCCTATTCCCCTGATCTCAACTAGCTTATTTTTCATCTCTCTTTATTGTTGAGAAGTCCCACTGAGTCTCATAGGCTCTCTTAAGTAGCACATTTACCAAGTTTCTTTGTTTCTTTTTTGCCTTCCCTCATAGCCCTTGTCCCAGGAGCCTCACAGCCAGGATACAGTGTTAAGTTCTGCAGTTAAATCCCACAGGGAATAACAAACTGTGGTCTCCTGTTCTCTCTGTTGCTGTTGGTCACTGTACACTTGGTGGGAACAGTGCTGAGCTATTTGTCCCCTCCTACTGTCTAAGCCTCTGGTGGCCTACCTGCTTGCCTCTGTAGTTCCTTGCAGACAGAACGCAGTCCCTGTACTTCACACAGCCTCAGATGGAGGTGCAGCCTTGGCCTCCATTGTCTGACAGTCCTCGGAATGCTCTGTGGCTAAGCTTTGCTCCTGGTTTCTGGGAGCCACCTAGAAGCCTCTGCCTTCATGTCAGTACTGTGTCTCTGTCCAGGAGTTGCAATGTGGAAGGGTGGACACTCTCTGCATGGTAACAGCTCACCTGGGAGCTTGTCTTCGGAGAGAATGTCATTATGTACTTGTTTTAGATGTATATTCACAGAGCCTCTGAAAGCCAAGAGACTAGTGATGTCTGTAGGCTCCAAGATTTCATCTGGGGACATCTTTGAGGGGCTGAGACCCTGAAGGAATATGCTTTGTCTAGCCTGCAGATTCTGCTGTGACCCTAGACATAAAACCTGCAGCCCCTCCTGAACAGTAGTGAACCTCTACGGAACAGGGAGCAGGCTAACCCTTTACTTCCTGGAGACTGTTGATGAGAGAGTTCACTAGCCTCTCATTTAGTCCTTCCAAAAGCTCTTGAAGATTAGCAAACAGGGAAGAGTGGGCCAGAGAAGCTAGGAATTCACTCCAGGTCACTGTTGGCTTGAGAGCGTTGAGATGAGAATTCTAGCCTCAGGTCTAGACTTCAACTTTCCTGTTAGCATGCCCACCAGACATTGCGGGAAGTGACTCTCCTGTCCTCTCTGTCTCTCTCTGTCTCTCAAGGGTCTTCAGTGAATTCTGCCATGATTATTTAAGGAATCTTGCCTAGGAAGTCCCCACAAGCACGCAATTCCCTGCCTCCAGGAAGACGTGGATTCCAAGATGATCATAAAGGAATACCGGATTCCCCTGCCAATGACTGTGGAGGAATACCGCATCGCCCAGCTATACATGATACAGGTGAGTCTGGAGAGGTGGCTGGACCAGGTTAAGTTGGATGGATTCCAGTGTATACTAGTGGGTATTGTCCATGTCTGTGAAGTGCTGCATCTTGGCATACTGGGTTCTCGTGGGATCAGAGTGTCTTGCCACCACTATACTCCCGCTCCCATACGAATATCCGCTTTGCATTACCATCCATCACCTTGCATCCGCTCTTATTTCAGGTCTCAGCCCAGGCTGCTGTCACAAATTACCCTGCCCTTTGGCTTAAGCAACAGGGACTATTCCTTGCTGCTTTGAAGGCCGCTTCCTAGATCAAGGATGACCAGGGCAAGATTTTGATGGGAAATGTCTTCCTGAGTTTCACATGTACACACATTGGGGTGGGCACGTGACAGTAGTCTTTCTTCTACTAATAAGTATATTATCCCAGTCTCTTGACCCCAAATAAATTTAAGTAATTCCCAGATGCCTCCATAGATTATCACACTGGGAGTTGGAGCTTCGTTGTAGGGACCAGAGGAGACCCGTTTGGTCCCAACACCTCATTTAAGATGGGGCATGTGAGGCAGGGGAGACCCTCACTATAGAGGGCTGGCAGCAGGGCATAGCCCTCAGGGCTTCCACCTCCGACCTTGTTTGTTTGTTTTTATTTTTCAAGACAGGATTTCTCTGTGTAACAGCCCTGGCTTCCTAGGCTGTAGACCAGGATGACCTCAAACTTACAGAGATCTGCCTGCCTCTGCCTCCCAATTAAAGGTAAACACCTCCGTGTCCAGCTTCTCCCACCGGGTTTCTGAGGGGCTTGCACCTTCCACCCAGAGGCTCAGTACCTGTCTAAGAGGAGCTTGAAGCCACTAGAGTTTAGCCAGCTCCCACAGGAGTGCTTCGGCTGGGAAAGAGCAGGAAGTGCCCCCAGCCTCTCCAGGGGACTGTTTGCTCTGAGCTGCTTCAGAAGCGCCACTCAATTCCCTCTTGAACCACTTACCCCTTAATTATTTCTAGAGATCAGGGAGAAGAAGAGCTTAAATCAGGCCCCAGCTCTGAGCACTCTGGAAATAGCTCAGTCTGTTCAAGGACCAGACTCATCTGCTCATGCTGCCATTTGTCCTGCGCCCTTTAGTTCCCTTCGCAGCAGGCCATGGCAGTACAGCCCCATTGGCTCCCAGGTTGGACACCCAGGGTCCAGGAGCATGACCTCCAGCCTCTGGAGTGCCCCAAGGTATTTCTCAAGCATGGAGTCATTGTTACTCAGCCCCTCTAAATACCTCATTTCCCAGCATCAGTCCTTAGCTTCCAGTCAATTCAATTGTGCAGTGACCCACGTCATCTGTATGATATTCAGATCTGTATCCAGACCACACAGTCCATTGACCCATTTGTACAATGTCTTTTGGTGAACGTTGATTTGCTAGCTGAAACTGTAGTAAATAGAAGCGCCTCCTACCTTGTTGGTCATGTGTGTCTACACCCTCACAAGTGCCCTCTGCTGCTGTGAGCTTCTAGTGCCTTTCCCTGTGCCCCTTCCAGTGAGCAAGTGGGCATGCAAAAGATAGAATGGTGAGCAAGCCAGATGTTGCCAGGAGAGGGGTTTCTGGGCCAAGTGGCCATATCCAGAGGGAGGCTAAGGAACATGGTTAGCATATACATATATATGTGTGTGCGTGCGTGAGTGCACACAGATATGCACACATGCATCTACATAACATGCACAGTCCCACTCCAGTCCCCATCAGCTTGAGAGGTCCACAGAGGTATGATATACCTCTCTGTAAGCTTTCATGGCCACTGTAGCCCCTTTAAAGCCAGGCTTCCTGGTTGTCTTCCAGCCTTTCCTCATGCTCCACAGTGGCAGAAAGGCAGGGAGAGTTGAGTCCCTGAGTAGCAAAGGCTGTATCATCTGTTTTAAGCAGAAATCCCATGGTTCCATCTTGATATCAGGGACCCCGGAGCCAGTATATGTAGCTTGTCTAGAGGTTGAGGTGTGATCTGTTTCCAGACAATAGCACAGCTAAGTATCTTGCTCTGTAGGAGGAAATGTAGGCTGTCCCAGATGAACCTGGCTCTGGGGAACAAGCAAGTGAGTCTCCCCGGCTCTCACTTACTGTTTGTTTTGGGTTTTTGTTTGTTTGTTGTTTTTGCTTTGTTTTGTGGGGTTTTTTTTAGACAGGTTTCTTTATGTAATAGTCCTGGTTGTCCTATAGACCAGGCTAGCCTTGAACTCACATATCTGCTTGCCCCTGCCTCCTGAGTGCTAGGATTAAAGCATGTGCCACAATACCCATCTTGTTTTTGGTTGTTTTGTTTCTTTGGTTGGTTGGTTTTTCGAAATGGTTTCTCTGCATAGACCTGGCTGTCCTGGAACTCACTCACATCTGCCTCCTGAGTGCTAGGATTAAAGTCATGCACCATCATGCCTGGCCCCTCAATTTCTTACATAAGCTAGTTTCTTAAATGGCATTGCTCTGAAAGGGCTCTCAAAAGTAACTTTCCTTTTCCAACCTGGGCTAGTTCACCCCTCCTTAGGCAACCTGATGGTTCCCCACTCCTGGGATGTCAGCCTTAGTGTGGACACCGATTGTCATAGCACGTTATAGCCCAGAATTCCTGGACTCAAGGGATCCTCCTGTCTTAGTTTCCTGAGTAGCTGGGACTACAGGTGTGAGCCACCGCTCCCAGCAAAAGTAACTTTCATGTTTGCAGATGGGAAAATTGAGCCAAGTGTGAAACTTAGCTCCCCCAGCTCCCTGGAGACCTATCTGGTCCTTAAAGGCTTTGGGCTTCTGGTGGGGTCAGGAGGAATCCACTCCCAGCCTCAGAGATTAGGGAGTACATGGCAGACAGGAGTACAGAAGACAGCGGTGAAGACAAGGAGTCCTGCTCATCCAGAACAGGGAGGGCGGCACCCGAGGAGGCCTGCCTTGCCTACCCTGTCCTATAGCCTCTCCAAGATGATTCTAGTTGGAAGAGATGTGAGCTTGTTAACAGGCCCGAGAGCAGTGGTTCAACAAGAGGCCAGCTCAGACAGTTCAGATGTGGGGCCTGAAACCTGGGTACTTGTGTCCTTCCTGTTCCTGAGACACCCACTCACAGCCAGATTTCTATCTCTAGAGGCCCTGCTCATCTCATGTGACCGATAGATCATTTCTGTACCCAGCATTCTCTGCTACTACAGGACCTGTGGGTGCCTCTTTCCTAGCTCCTGCCCCTGTCTGCTTCTCTGTTCACTCCCTCTGCGGCTGCTATGGGATTTGTCTTCTGTGCCTCAGAACCCAGAGTTCCTGAGGGCCCATGCCACTGCAGGGTAAGCATATGTCACAGTCACAGGATATACCCGGATGTGTGCACAGCTCACTGTGTGCCAGTCATGCCACAGTAACACAGTGTTCTGTCCCCACCTGTGTGGAGACGATTTCAGGGGAGAGTGTAGATGTATGTGTCAAATGAGAGCCAGGCAGGAGTGGCAAGAACTAAGAAATGGGAGACAGGTCTAGGTACACCCCAGGCAGATGCTGTAGGAGGCAACATGTTCCTTCCGTGAAGGGCCTTTGGAGACAGCTGAGTGAATAGCAAAGAGGCTCGTTTGGCAGTAGCTGGAACAGGTTGTAGAAAAGACCAAGCTGGTGAGTCAGAACCATTCACCTGCCTGAGCAAGTTCTGTACCCAGGGAGTCAAGGCCAGCAGAAACCAGTGCAGTACCCATGCTGTCCTCTAGGGGGTGCTAAGCAAGACCTTGCTGGCTGGAGGTGGGGGTGTGTGGTGGCCGGATGGGCTTGGTCAGTACCCTGGACAGCTCTGAGCGCAGCTGCTGGGGAGGGGTTCTCATTTTGCAGCCTTCCTTCAGAGGTCCCATGGAGGTTTGGTGACTATTTGCCAACTCAAGGTTCCAAGAGTGGGCAGCACTACATACTGTTTAGGAATGGCCATGGGCAGGGATGTGGTAGTGGCTTCCTGTGTGGGCAGAGCATAGGGAGGCTGAGGAGAGCTTGTTCCTCTGGTATGGCTAAGCCACAGCTTTATGAGGGCTTGTTGCTCCCTTCATTACTGTGGCCAGTGGGACCCCGGGATCAGCCTGTAGAGGACTGGCTTAGCTGGGAGACACCATCTCCAGAGTGCCTGGTGCTTGTGAGGACTAGATCCCACATGTCCCTTCCACAGTCACACTCCACCCCCAGTACTCAAATGCTCATATAACTAGCCGGCATACTGTGGGTGGTAAGGCCAGAATGGTGTGGCCCGCCCATAGAGTCACCCCCACTGGGGAAAAGCCTGTGTAGCTGTGCAGGAAGCACAAGGACCACTCCAGGAGGCGAAGGACTTCCCTATTAGGCAGGGGAGGGATCAACAGTCAGTGTTTCTCTGACAGATAGGCTGAAGATTAACCACAGGAGGTCATCAATAAAACTACCTAGCTAGGTGAGTAGTGCCCAACCCCAGTTCCTATTCATATACAACCTCAAGAGTACGACCTCATCTAGACTTGGGCCTGTGTATATATAATTAGTTAAGACTTTTGAGATAAGATCATCTTGGATTTAGGTCCTACCCCAGGTTGACTAACTGTTGCCCGTATAAGAAGAGGAAAGGACACAGCAGCTCAGGGAGGAGGCAGGCAGGATAAGATGAGAGAGGCAGCACTACCTCAGAGGTTAGAAGGGTGGGATGGTGTCCCTACAGCCTGTGAGGAGGAGAGCATGCTGGCCAGTCTGACAGGCAGCTTGGAGGTGGCTGGAGCCTAGGTGTGCTTCAGTGAACAGGGTGAGTGCTGTGTGGGTCTGTATGGAAGAGCCTTCCCTGCCCCTGCTATTTTTTTCAGTTTTTCCTGACTCTCTGCATCCTGTCTCCACTCTGAGAGACCTCTGAGGTTCCCCAACCCCTGTAACTAGCCCATCTCTCCTCTTTAAACTTCTCAGCAGGCAAATGTATTAGCCTCCTGGTGCCGTACAAAGAACCACACACACTAGCTGGCCTCAAACAGCAGAAATGGACTCTTGGATCTCCTCAGACAGTCACCACTGTCTTAGCTCCCACCTTACTGTCACACAGGTCACTGTAGTGCTGTCCCGTGTTCCAGGCCTGCAGTTACCAGCTGCAGGCACAGGGCTGCTGTAAGAGGTAAAACAAGTTGTGCCACAGAACATCCGCTTGCTTCAAACCTAGCTCACAGTCCCAAGACCAGTCCATCCATCCTCCCTCCCTATAGCAGGAGGCTGGCCACTTGTTTGTGCACAGAAACTATATTAATTAAATCACTGCTTGCCTATTAGCTCTAGCTTCTTATTGGCTAGCTCTTATATCTTAATTTAACCCATTTCCATTATTTTATATTTTACCGTGAGGCTTGTGGCCTACCAGCAAGGTTCCATCTGGCAGCTTGCGTCTTTCTCCTCCGGTGGCTCCATGGTGGCTCCCAGCATTCAGTTTAATCTTCCCCACCTAGCTCTGCTCTACCCTATCACAGGCCAAGCCAGCTTCTTTATTCATCAACTAAGAAAAGCAACACATACACAGGACTTCCCACACCACCTCCCTTCCTCTCTTCCTTTTCTTCCCTTTTTCCTTTCTTCTAGACACAGTCTCACTATGTACTCTTGGCTAGCTTAGAACTCACCAAGATCCACCTGCCTCTGCCTCTTGGATTAAAGATGTGCCTCCACCCCAGGACATTCCTTCTCCTTTCTGAAGGAGGCTTTAGTCACGCCTGGCCCCGGAGCTGGATACCACGTTGTGTCCTACAGAGGTCAGGCTCTGGGGTGGTTGAAGTGATGAAGTTTGTGTGGGAGGAGCATCCAAGAGTACACATGTATCTGCACATATCAGTATACTGAGCATGTGTGCACATGAACATATGTGCTGCTTGGGAAGCTGACCAAGGATAGCCTTAGCAATGCCATCACGTCACCATGGAAGCATAGTCTGGACTTAAAGTCACCAGTGCCTCAAACATAGCATCTATAAAACAGGAAATGGACCTTTCAGACACTGGGAAGAACACATAGAGATGACCTAGGTGCTTTGTGTGTCAGTGTCACCAAGCCCCCTCCCACTCTCCTATTTGGCTCTTCTTAAACCTTAGTGAATACAAGAGGCAAGACTGGGGTTTGTTTGTTGTTAGAGCAGCTTTGTGAGTCCCACACATCTGAAGGGGACAGAATTGTACAGAAGCCACCTTCTGGATGTGATATAGTGTAACATGGACTGCCAGACCTGTTTGTTTGGTTTTTGTCCCGCCCGGTACCCCACAACTGTTTGACTGCAAAGAAAATCACACAGAGATCTCTATAAGTTATAAAGCTGATTGGCCCATTAGCTCTAGCCTCTCACTGGCTAACTCTCACATCTTGATTAACCCATTTTTCTGATCTATGTTAGCCATGTGGTTCAGTACCTTTTTTCAGTGGGGCAGACCACATCCTGCTGCTTCTGTGATCTGGACAGGAGTGGGAGGAATCAACTTTCTCCTTCCCAGAATTCTCCTGTTTTCATTACATCATTTCTACTTCCTGTCTGGTTTTCCCGCCTATATTTCCTACCTGGCCAATCAACATTTATTTAAAACATGATTGACAGAATACAGACAATTCTCCCACAGTATAGAACTATTATGTATATGGTTGCAGGTGTCCTTGTTTTTATGTTGCTGTGGTAAAATCACAACAAGCAACTTAAGGGAGAAAAGGTTGTCTACAGCTCACAGTTCCAGGGTACAGTCCATCCTAGGAGGAAGTCAAGGCTGCAAGAGCTCGAATCACCTACTCACATCTCATCCACAGCTAAGAGCAGAGAGAAATGAATGCATACGTGCTTGGTGCTCATATAACTTCTGTCCTCATACACAGGGCAGGACCCAAACCTAAGGAGTGGTGCCACCCACAGTGGGCTGAGTCTTTTCACAGTATTAATGTTAATCAAGACAGCTCCCACAGACATGCCCACAAGCCAGGTTGCTCCAGATAAGCTCTCATTGAGTCTTTCTTCCCAGGATGAGTCTAGATTGTGTCAAGTTCACAATTAAAACTGACTACACAGAGGGTCCATGTATTTTCCTATGTTTTGAGTGTATTAAGTGTAGAAATCACAGCCAGGTGGTGGTGGTGCATGCCTTTAGTCCTAGCACTCAGGAGGCAGAGACTGGCAGATCTCTGTGAGTTTGAGGACAGTCAGGGCTGTTACAGTGAAACTCTGTCTCAAAAAAAAAGTAGAGCCGGCGGTGGTGGCGCACGCCTTTAATCCCAGCACTTGGGAGGCAGAGGCAGGCGGATCTCTGTGAGTTCGAGACCAGCCTGGTCTACAAGAGCTAGTTCCAGGACAGGCTCCAAAACCACAGAGAAACCCTGTCTCAAAAAACCAAAAAAAAAAAAAAAAAGTAGAAATCACTAGTTTGTATAGTATGGTAACTTTAGTGTAGGACATAGTTGTTACCTGTAGAATGTGCCATTGCCCTCACTCCAGCCCTTGGGAACCAACAATTGGCTTTTGAATTCTGGGTTTGCCTCTTCTAGACATTTTCATTAATGGGATCACATGATTTGCAGCCTTTTGTGTCTGACTTCTGTCACCTAACATGTCCTCAGGGCTCGTCTACCTTTCAGCCAGTATCAGTGTCTTATTCCTCTTTATGGCTGGAGATTGTTCAACGGGATGAATGTACCATGTTTTCCGTGTGCTGATTGACCCCTTTTGGTGATTGTGTGTAAGTAGCATCCAGACTCTGTGAGGAAATAGGTTTTCCTCTGCTGTGCCTCTGTGCCTACCTTTAGACTTTCTATCTATGAGGGACTGCTACACTGTTTCCGCCCCCACTCGCTGTATGTGAGGGCTCCAGTTTCTGCATAGGCTTGGTGCTTTCTGGTTGGTTTTGGTTTGTGTTTCCTGACCATTTGTGTTGTTAAGCAACCTTTAGGCACTCACTGGCCCTGTGTATGTCTTCTGTGGAGACATGACTGTTCAAGCCTTTGGACCATTTGTGAATGTGTCGTTGGTCTGTTGTTGAGATGTAGACATTATCTTTATCTTTTGGATACAAATTCCTAGCATCAGATATTACTGGCAAGTTTTCTCTTGCATTATACAAGCTCTTTTAACTTTCTTTCTGCAAAACTCATGTTATCAGTTTTCATTAAATCCAGCTTCTCTGTCTTTTGCGATGAATGTTTCTGCTGGCTTCCTGTTGAAGGATGCACTTTAGCTTCCCTTGTGGACCATGGAAGTCATTTCCACCCACTTCTGCCTCATAAGGGACCACCTCCCATCTTCCTTGTAGGCACTATGTCCATTACCCCATGAGTAGACATTGGTCACCCCATGAGTAGGCATTGGTCACCCCTAAGATCAGATCAAGCCCCCAGCTGCCTTTTTAAACAATATTAGCAGTTCCAGTGTCGCATGTATAAACTTTGTCTAATCCAAGCTCATAGACCTATCCCTGCATTTTTTTCTGAGAGTTTTAGTGTTTCTATCAGGGAATGTATTACTGTCAACAGCAGCCAGTGAGAGAGTCCTGTCCATTACGGAGTTTGTGGCCCTGTGTGATGCTGGGGTCCCTGCCAAAACTTCTGCTGCATCCTCTGCTTCTCTGTCATTCTAACCGAGTAGGGTCACAGTTGGTTCCTGTTCCTCAGTTTCTCCATACGTGACTAACATCCTCCCAGTAAGTCTTTGTCTATTCCCCTCCTCAATCACTTACACACAGCTCCCTCTTGGCTTAGCTTCCCAAATGCTGAGCGTACAGCTCTGACACACCACATCTGTCTGCAGGCGACTCTAAGAACATTGTCCTGCTGTCTTGCCTAGCAGAGCCCTGAATCCATGGACTCTTGTCTCTGTCTCTGTCTCTGTCTCTGTCTCTCTCTCTCTCCCTCTCTCTCTCTCTCTCTCTCTCTCTCTCTCTCTCTCTCACACACACACACACACACTTGTCTCACACATGTGTATAGAAAAGTCACGTGAGCTGGGCGATGGTGGCGCACGCCTTTAATCCCAGCACTCGGGAGGCAGAGGCAGGCGGATCTCTGTGAGTTTGAGACCAGCCTGGTCTACA